>NW_012155085.1:475196-495432 GCF_000956105.1 Propithecus coquereli | reverse complement strand
GAGGGGGAGGGGGAGGGGGAGGAGGGGACGGGTATATGCATACACAAAAAGTGCAATGCTCACCATCCGAGAGATGGACATGCTTGAAACTCGGACTCAGGGGGGAGGCGGGGGAAGGGCAACATACGTAATCTAAACATCTGTACCCCCATAATATGCTGAAATTAAAAAAAAAAAGAATCTAATCTGAGGTTGTGGACATGAGCAGTAAGCAGAAAATTAATGATGGGGGGTACTCCCTTGTCGGAATTTCCCTGCCTCTACTTTTGGGGTGATTCCAGCGCAGTTCCCCTGGACTATTGGCATAGTAGGATTGCAACGAAATGGGTTGGGGAAAAGAGCAACGGACTTGGGAGATCCCTGAAGGGTCGCAAGGATCTGTGTGAGGCTCTGTGACCTGCTCTCTTGATGCTTGCGCGCTGCCCTGGGAGTACCGAGATGCTCCAAAGCTCCAGCAGGCTTGAATAGCCTGATGGAAGATATGAAATTGAAAACACACAGCAATGACTGGGATACGCCTACTGGGATAGGCTGGCCTCTGTTGTGCGAGTCCGCCTGGCAATAGAGGCTCAACTGGCAGCAGGAAAGCAGGGTGCGCAAGTTGGTGGAGGAATTACAATTGGAAAGAGACATGCGCTCCACTGCCACTCTGTTAATTACCCACAAGGCTGGAAAAATGAAATGGGGATGAAGAATTCTACTGAGAGGCGCTAGGAAGCCCCCAGCTTCATTCCTGCCACCTGGGGAGCTTTGAGCGGCGGTGGCAGCAGCCTGGAGTCCCACCACTGGCTGTGGAAAGACAGAGGCAAAAAAGAAAAAAATAGGGAAAGAGGGGACGCCACACGCCCCGCTCTTGCCTCAAACTCGCTTGTGGCTCTGGGTGGCCGGTGGCGGTAGGAAGCGGTCCCGTCAGGCTGAGCGGAAACAGCTCGGGAGTCTGCATCAGCCGATGCCCGATGCCCCGGTGTGGACTGCAGGCTGGGCAGTGCAGTGCCGGAGGAGGGAGCAGTGGCTCCTGCAAGCAGAGAGCAGGGACTGCGGAACCCCCAGGGGTGGGCGCTGCCATCTCTTTACTCCCAGGATAGCAAGTAAAGATAACAGCTACTATTCAGGAATTGGAGAGGGTGGAGATTGCACATCCTGCACAGAGCCGGTACAACAGCCCGGTGTGGCCGGTACCAAAGCCTGACAGCACTTGAAGGATGCCTGTTGATTACTGGAGAACTTAATAAGGTGGCTCAGGCCATACATGATGCTGTCCCAAATGTGGCTCAAATATTGGAAACACTAACTACTCGTTTAGGTACATGGCATACTTTCCTGGATTTAGCAAAGCTTTCTTTAGTATACCCTTAGACCCCAAATCCCAGGACATGTTTGCATTCACCTGGGAGGGCCAACGATGGCCCTTTCAGGTGTTCCTCCAGTGGTACTACATAGTCCCAGTATCTGCCATGGTTTGGTGGCCAGAGACCTGGTCATTTTGATAATATGTTCTGTATTCACCAGGAGTGTTATATGGATGATATTTTGCTCACTTCTACACATTTGAGTCTTTTATAGAAGGCTACTGTTCCACAGTGAGCAGGTCTACACAACCCTACCCACAAAGTCTGAGGAAGGTGACAGGCCAAGGAAATAGTCTGGCTAATCTAGGGACTTAAAAACATTAGACATGTCTCTGTGGTGGTGCAAGGGAGACAAGACGGTGGATCCCTCGGCCATTACCTCCCAGACCCAGACTATATACCATAGGGAAGAAATGTGTAGGACAATTGAAGTCAACCCCTCTGAGAAAGGCAAGAATGCTATGTGAATCTGTCTAAGGGCAGGACTTAAAGTCAAGGTTGTTTTGACCTAAGGGCAGGTCTAGAGGCATTCCCCAAACAGAGGTTAATCAGAAGTCAACATGGTAGATTAACATCCAAAATGGAGTTGCTTTAGCCTCCACAACTACCCAAAAGTTTCTACAGCACCTGCAACCCAGAGGATGGGCCATCAACCCTCAGAAAGTCCAGAGGCACCATAAAATTCATGGGCTTGGTCTGGTCAAGTAAGATGGGTTTTGCAACAGCCATGACTGATAAGATACAGGCCTTTGTAGGTCTGCTAGGATATTGGAGGACCTTCATTCCCCACTTGGCCTAAGGTTTCAGGCCATCATAACGCCCTGATAAAGAAATGGGTACATTGGGACTAGGACACTAAAGAAGAATTGTTTACTAAGGCCTTAAGTGACAAAAGCACAAGCCCTGAAAAAAATGTCACCCCTAGGAAACTGTTTGAATTATATGTTTCTATGACTGAGGAAGGAATATGTTGAGCTCTCTGGGAGAGGGAGGGTAACCAACAAATGGCCACTGGCTTCCGGTCACAATTGTTCAGGGAGTGAGGGGGCCAGCGATGTTATAACCCGTTGGAAAAACAGTTCCTTGCGGTTTATCAGGTCCTCTTACAAACAAAGACCCTAACTAGAGATACATCATTGGAAATAAAAACAGCTTACTCTATTAAGGGTCGGGTGGATGGCCTATTTGCCAGACCTACATCAGCCATAGCACAAAACAGTACTCTGATTAGGTGATATGCAAATCTCCAGTAGACAGGGCACCTTATATCCAACCTTCTGTCTATAGAACTATAGGTCCTGTGGAAACCTGTACAGCATACTGTAAATTTAAAATCAGTCCCAATGCCACCCCAGAGAAACATCAACAAATAAAGGAAGGAGATGGGAACCTACCCAAGGATCTTTGGTACACAGATGGCTCCAGTGTGGGTCAGCCATGCAGGTGTACTGCCATGACTATTCAACCAGCCACAAAACCCATAAGGGTGGAATCTGGAATAGGGCATAGCAGCCAGTAGGCACAACTATGAGCTGTCTGGTTAGTGATTATGAAAAAGCCATACCCAGTAACTCTGTGTACTGATTCCTGAGCAGTCATGAAAGGGTTGACACTGTGGATAACTCAATAGAAAAAGGATCAATGGCCCATAAATGGAAGGCATTGTGGAAGGCAGAACAACAGGCAGGCATTTGTGACTGATTACAACAACCAGGGGCTGTTTTTCACCAACAAACATTCCTTAATGGAAATAAAGAAGCAGATACTCTGGCCTAAGCCTGGCCAGTGATAACCTCTGAAGAAGTAGACATAGCACATTGGATACATGAAAAGGGAGGTCATAGGGGGCTGCATGCTACTTGGAAACTGGCCCAACAAGCTGGCTTACCAGTGTTTAAACAAGAAATAGAAAAGACAATACAAAATTGCCCTGTCTGTTTCCAGGCCCATCCTTGGTAAGTGCCAGGGGCCACTGGAAACACTAAAAGAGGAGAGCCACTGATACATGGCAAAAGAGTATATTGACCCACTCCCTAAGAGTAAGGGATACCAATGTGTACTCACATGCGTAGACACTGTGAGTGGCCTCTTGCAAGTTTTTCCCAGTCAAAAAGCAAATCAGAGTCTGGCAACACTTGCAACTAAAGTATGGTACCACAAGAAAAATTACCAGTGATCAAGGAACACATTTCACAGGCTCCCTAATCCAAGATTTGGCAGAAAAGGAGGGCATTATATGGGAATTTCATCTGCCCTACAATCCACAGGGAGCAGGACATGTAGGGGGGAAAAATGGCCTTTTCAAGGAAAAAATTAAACTCTGGACAGGATTCCCCTCATTAAGAAATTGGACTTATCAACATTTAAGTGCACATATAAGAATAATACGTATTAGATGTTGGGCAGGGGGAGGGGGGAAAGGGGAGGAAGGGACAGGCATATGCACAAACAATGAGTGCAATGCGTACCTCCGGGGGAATGGACACACTTGAAGCTCGGACTTGCGGGGGAGGGAGGGTAAGGGCATCATACGTAACCTAATCATCTGTACCCCCATAATATGCTGAAATAAAAAAAAAAGAAATTGGACTGTGTTTTTAATGGAAGCTGTATGTGCTTAAATGAAGCTCCCTTTATGTGAGGAAAGTTAGGTTATGAATGTTTGGTAGATATGAAGAGTCTGGTGCAAGCCATGTGGGTGTGGAAAAAAGCAAATACTACTTTAATCCCTGAACTCAATTCCATATGGAATGTCCGGATTCTCCACTCACCTTGTCCCATAATACCTGGTCAGGGAACCTCGAGATGGGACCTGGGGTGGAGAGTGTCACTTGGCTTGATTGGTATCCTTCTTTCCCTAAAGCAGGAAGCCACCACCACCCTGGACCTGACCCCCACTCTCCTTTTCATTGAAGGTCCTGAAAAGACACATTGGCACTGTACAGACGGTGCCCCCATACCGATGGGCACTGAAGTGGCACTAGTGTGGTGGATTTCATCAAGCCCTATCACTGTGGAGTCGACAACTCCTCCCAAACTGGGACAGAAGGTCTGGTATAGCCCTCCTGGGAAGATTATTGCAGTGGGGTAGGGGAGGTCTAATGCCAGTTTTATTATACAGGAGGGGCAGGAGACCCCCTATGTGTTTCTAATAAATTTTTATCTTTTCACTGTTGCCTTGAGCTGCCTTCTCCTTTACTATTATATCATTCCCACTGGCACTTAGATATCATCGAAGAATGTTTTCCTGGCCTGGGCCCATCACACAGCCCATACGCAAGGCTGATCAAACTGCTGGGTGTGTGGTCTTATGCCCTTGAGTAACCAAGGAGGAACTCCATGGTGAACTAAGACACTACTGGGTGAAGACTAGATATCTGTACAAATCTGAATAACTGAACAAATGTATGGAAATGGATACCTTAGATACCTTTGACATCACACTGACAAACGTGAGTGATTGGGATGTAACAGAGAGCAACCCTGGACACAATGTAAGTTTTTCCCTAAACATGTCCAAGAGGGAGGCAGCCATCAAAGCCAGAACTGCCCTGAAGAGCACCACATCCTGGCAATGGGGATCATACTGGCAAATGTGGGATGGCTCATTCCTATAGCAGGGATCTGTTGGGAACAAAATAATCTCTCTAAAGACACTCAGGTAAACAATACTAGGTACCTAGAATTCCTCCCAAATGCCCAATGCCAACATGCCATTATACTTAATGACACAGCTTGGTTTGTCACAGACTGGTCTTCAGGCCAGTAATATATTGTATTGCTCCAAATGGCAACAGTGGCTCTGTGGTACTAACCTCTGGTCCTGGCTTCCTCTGATGTGGCTTGGATGGTGCACCCTTGGCTTCCTGTGGGTGTACTTCAAAATCTCTGACACCATTCCTATCCCCCTCAGTGAGCCCATCTGGAGGGGTCAGTGGAGTAGGTCTGGTTTTTCTTGGTGGGATTACTTATTGACCATATTTTTGCCTCTAGGAGCTTCTATTGATATCATGTAGAAGATGGAAACCCTTCAGAGATTTGTCTCCATATCTTTGAATGACACGAAGCATAGTTTGGAGGCCTTGAACATTGAAACAACTACTATGAGGAAAGTAGTCCCACAGAACCAAGTGGCTCTAGACATGCTAACAGCTAGGCAAGGGAGAACCTGTACCCTTTTAAAAACTAAATGTTGTGTATATATCTCAGACAGAGAAGTTAATCAATTACTGCTTAATTCACAAAAGCAATTGCAGCTAATTGATCACATGGGGGATGACTCCTGGTGGTCTACAATAACATCACGGTTTCCAGGACGGTGGAAATCTCTGCTAGTAATCCTTTCGGGAATTGTAATTTTTGGGTCTTGTCATATGCACCTGTATTTACTGTTGGTGTGGGTTTTGTTTGTAGTGTTTCATAAAGTTTGGGAAAAGGACCTTGAGGCAATCCCACTCTTTCCTGTAACTCAGGGAACATCTCCGAAGAAATGGGTGTGAGATTGTAAAAGCCAGTCAGGGGGGTGGATTGTAGGGTCCCCCAGTTCCCTCTGCTTTCTTTCTGTAAACTGACCAAAAATCATAAAGTATCTTGATCACTCTGTGACCCAACCCAGTTGTAGGATTTTACCAGCAGGTTTGAACCCAAACCAGAGCCTTGAACATTCCCAGGCACTGATAAAGTTATCTAGGTTATTGTCCAAAACACTGAAACTATCCTAGCTCTGAGCCAAATTCCATAAACCCTCATATAAACTCCATACTCTGACCCCATTTCTGAGGACACAACTGGGTAGAACACCTTTTTTCTCTCACTGTGTGTGTAGGGGGGAGGAGGGGGATACTGCTGCAGCACTCTAGGTAAGTAATAAATGCCATGGACTGATCACCCTGGCATTTAATGCTTCTTTCTTTGGAAGTCCAGCCAACGAAATGAAACTGTGTATCTAATAGAACTACCTTTTTTTTTTTCCTTTTTTTTTTTATTTCAGCATATTATGGGGTACAGATGTTTAGGTTACGTGTGTTGCCCTTGGTTCCCCTCCCCCCAAGTCCGTGTTTCAAATATGTCCATCCTTCGGGTAGTGCGCATTGCACTCCTTGTGTATACAAATACCCGTCCCCTCCACCCTCCTCCCCCCTCCTACCACCGCCCTCCCCCTTCCCCAGCATCCAATAGATGTTGTCCTGATATGTGCTTTTATGTGTTGATTAGTTAATACCAATTTGATGGTGAGTACAAATGGATCCCGTTCTTTTGCTCTTGTGGTGCCCCACTTTGGATAATGGGCTTAAGTTTAATCCAGGAAAATGTAAGTGGTGCTAGATCACTGTCATTTCTTATAATTGAGTAATATTCCATTGTAAACAAATACCAAATTTTGATAATCCACTCATGGATTGACGGGCATTTGGGTTGTTTCTACATTCTTGCAATAGTGAATTGTGCTGCCATAAACATTCGGGTGCAGATGTCCTTATCGTAGAATGTTTTGTACTCTTTTGGGTAGATGCCTAATAGTGCTATTGCTGGATCGAATGGTATTTCTATTTTTAGCTCTCTGAGGTATCTCCAAATTCTTTTCCACAGAGGTTGCACTAATTTGCAGTCCCACCAGCAGTGTAGAAGAGTTCCTGTCTCTCCACATCCTCGCCAACATTTGTTGTTTTGTGTTTTTTTGATAGAGGCCAATCTCACCGGGGTTAGGTGATACCTCATTGTGGTTTTGATTTGCATTTCTCTAATGATTAGAGATGTTGAGCATTTCTTTATATGTTTGCTGGCCATTATTCTGTCTTCTTTTGAAAAGTTTCTGTTCATTTCGCTTGCCCATTTGTTGATGGGGTTGTTTGATTTTTTCTTGTTGATTTTTTTGAGTTCTAGATAGATTCTGGTTATCAGCCCTTTATCAGATGTGTAGAGAGAAAATATTTTTTCCCATTCTGTGGGCTCTCTATTCACTCTAATGATAGTTTCCTTGGCAGTGCAGAAGCTTTTTAATTTGATTAGATCCCACTTATTTATTTTTGTTGCTGCGGCGATTGCTTTGGGGGTCTTCTTCAAGAATTCCTTACCTAGGCTGATGTCTGAAAGGGTCTTCCCAACATCTTCATTTAGAATTCTTAAGGTTTCATGCCTTAGGTTTAAGTCTGTTATCCACCTTGAATTGATTTTTGTGAGAGGTGAGAGGTAGGGGTCTAGTTTCAGTCTTCTGCATGTAGCTATCCAGTTTTCCCAGCACCATTTATTGAAAAGAGATTCTTTTCCCCAGTGTATGTTTTTGTCAGCTTTGTCAAAGATTAGATTACCATATCAAAATCCCATTATCATTCTTCACAGATCTGGAAAAAATAATTCTATGCTTTGTATGGAACCAGAAAAGACCTCGTATAGCCAAAGCAATACTAAGTAAAAAGAACAAACTGGGAGGTATCAGTTTACCTGACTTCAAGCTGTACTACCAGGCTGTAGTGATTAACACAGTTTGGTACTGGTACAAAAATAGAGACATTGACCTCTGGAACAGGACTGAGAATCCAGAGATAGAACTACCTTTTTAAGAAACAAACAAAATTTGTGATGGTGAATACCTGGGATGAGAGAAAGTAAGGAGAGGAACTGGAAAAAGAGTAGTAATAAATGTAGATTATCATCAGTTCTTACAGATTGGGTAATGGATTCAAAAATATTTGTGCTTTAGGGCCACACATAGACCAATGACAGCCAGGGATTATAATTAATACCATTTTGTTTATCTTCATTCCACTGGGGGTGGGATGATGAATCAAGGCCTTGGAAAAAGGCTGTCTGGGAATGCAGGAAGGTTTTGCGGAGGAGGTGAAGTTTGAGCTGCACTCCTGCCATGTGGGCTTCAATTTTATCGCCTGAGATTGAAGTAGAGACCGAGGCCACATGGACACAGCAGAGACAAGTTTATACTCTAAAAGTTGTCAAAATCAAAATGGAGTCACTAGTGTTTTTTTAAAAAACAAACAAAAACCTTAACAGAGCCAGGCAGGGCTATAGAGACTTCTCAGGCTTATAGGCCTGATAACAAAACACTATTACAAAACAGAGACTATTACAAAACACTCTGCGAAAACCACAACCTTGTGCAAAGGTCATGTAATCTTATACAAAAAGACTTCTGCAAGGACACCTGCCCAGCAACTGCCTGTCCAACCTCAGAATGGCGTCACTCTTACAATTAATCTTTGTAGTCAAGGATAATCATTTCAAAACAATTTTGTAATCCTCCTCATTTTTCCTTTAAAAACCTTCCTCTTCCTTTATCTCCCTGAATACAGATAGTCTACCATGGCAAGTGTGTTCCCAATGCCCTATTGTCGAATAAACATCATTTTCTTTTAGAAAGCCTCTCTGTTCGTTATTTAGGTTGACACCTACTACAATGGAGAAAAAAGACATCTCCTCCCTAAGGCTCAGAGAACTTCAAGACTGACGAAAACGCCTAGGACGCAAATCTAAACGCCTGACCCAGAAGGCTTCTGGGAATCGTAGTCCAAATCCAGCCTATCTGCTGCGCATACTCACAAGTTCCTGTGGACGGAATTCTTGAAGGGTGGTGCAGCTCCGTCCTTCCACCGGAAGTGTCCAATCGGAACCAGCCTTGTGGGAGAGGTGAGTCCGGACCTGGTGTCCGGACCTGTGTCCCCCTGCAAACATCCAGTCCCTTTCATGTTCCTTTTGGGATTATAGCAGCCTCGGGGCGACCAGACCCTAGACCTCAGAGGATTCCCGGAGAAAGATGGAGCCAGTTTGGACGTTGGGAGGACGCGCGCACTGGTGTATTTCGTGAGGGTTTGGCGGTCTCCATAGTTACCTCCGTCGCGCGTGACGTCGTAGTGAAAGGCTGAAAGGGCGTGTTTGGGGGGGCGACTTACTAACTTTGAATCTGGGGTCACTGGTAAGAGGAGTAAACACATCTAGCTGGGTGGAACAGGGAAAGATAGTAGAAGTCTATGATCTGCTGTCTGCCAAAAGAAACTGCCGCAGGAGCCACCCCCAATCGCCTGTCTCTTGCGAGGAGTAACCGCCCTTTTGCAGGAAAAGTGGGGACAACCCTGGCCTCTTAAAATGTATTCACACAGTGGTGTTTCCTGTTTGCCTGGGATGCAGGGAAGCCAACACTAACCTTGTGCCCTCCTTCTAGAATGAGAGAGAAACGGCAAAGTAGGCATTTATAAGACTGTGGAAAATGTCTCAATGCGAGAAACACAAGGAGGTACTGTGGGAGCCTTCTCCAACATGGACTTTGAAGCCTCTGCTCTGCTCTGTGGTCTCTACTGGATTTCCTCTGACTCCCCTCCCTCCACCAACAAAACTCTCACTCCCATCTTCCCCTCCCCCAACGTGCACACCAAGGACCTATTCATCCATTAGGAGCCCTGTTCCTCTACCTTTCTCATCATGATTAATTACCCCTTCCTCTCTGTTCTCACAGGATTTGTTTACACATCCGCTTAGCCATTTTTGTAACTGTCTCTCAACACAATAATTGTAAAGTACTGGATGCTCAAATATTTATTAGCTTGAAGTTAGTAAGCCTTCAGGAGGGATATATCAAATCCTTGAGAACTAGATAATTCCATCTGGAGTTGCAGAATCAGTTTTAAATGGATGAAAAGTGATGAAACACAAGGAGATAGGAGTGTCTGTCATCTGAGGAGATAACATGTTATAGAACCAGCTACTTAGCATGATAATTGAAGTTTAGTTCGTATTATATAGGCTCCTTCACTTTCCATCTTCCTATGCTAAATGAGATAATACTCATAAAGCATTAGGATACTGCTTGGTAAGCACTTGATTAGCACATCTAGGAAACATAATGGGAAGTGAAATTAGACTAGACCACTACATCAAAGTGACCCAGTAAAGTATTAGGGATTGAGACTATCCGGTTAATATACCATAGAACTAACCCCTTGTCTTCCCTTTATCACTGATAAATTTTGTTCCTACTTATACTCTCAAACTGTATGTTTTCGAAGGTTTAGTATGAGCCTGTGATATTCATTTCCATGCTCTTGGAGAATTAATCCTGATATATATCTTCAACTATCCTTTTCATGGATCTTATCCAGATCTGTGTTCCCAGTCCGAGCTCCTTTCCATTATTAAAATCTCATAGTATCTGTTGGAAATATTTTTCCAAGTAGATATCTTATAATCATCTTAGATACAGAAGATCCAAAACAGAAGTCATCTCAAACTTTCCTGATGTCCTCTTCCATTCAATGAATCAACAAATATTGAGCCTTAAGAACAAATATTAATAATGCATGGTCCTTAACCTCATGGAACAGCAGTCAGTTGATGAAAAAAAAAACACCCTAATAACTTAAAATAATGCAAGGCAGTATATGTTGTATTAACAGATGTATGTGTTAGGAATTGTAGGAACTCAGACTAGAGCTGAGGAATTTCTTATCAGAGGTAGTAGAATTCTTAATCACTCCGGTTATCATACCCTGCAAGCTGTTTTCACCGTCAATTTGCTGCTCATTTCCACTTCTCAACTCTTCTCCTATCCTCTCCTTTCTGAATCGTTCTTTCTTTATTGTCCAATTTAAGCCCCACCACCTCTAAGAAGTACTTGCTACTATTCAGTCTCTTCCTACCTCAGAACTATTAGGATATTCAGTGTCTCCACCATACATCTCATTTAGAACTTCAACACTGAACATTAACCAAGCATTTACAATGTATGTGTCATGTGAAACATGTTTTTTCATTTAAATGTTTTATGTCATTTCTTCCCAACTAGTTTGTAAACTCAAACTTTTTTTTTCAAATACCTTAAACTACGTATCAGAATACAGATTTTTCCAGGTATACACCATACTGACCAAGTTACTGTCTCCAGGAGCAGGGCCCAAGTCAGGAACTTCAGGGGCAGGGCCCAAGAATCTGTTTCTTAACAAAGTTTTCATATGCTGATTAGGCAGCAAGTCCAGTCTTGCACTCAAACTTTCTTGCACCACTGCTGTACAACTTCTATCCCAATGCTTTGCTTGTGCTAAGATTCTTAATAAAGTATATGTCAGTATATCAGTTAGTAGTCAACTTAGTGAAATGTTTAGTAAAAGAACCTGAAGGTTTTATATTTGCATTTTGCTTTTGGTCTCTATGGCTTCACCTATAAATCCTCTATTCTGGTTTTCAGATCAAAAACCAGACTGACCATTCCCACAGACTGATAATATTGGATGAACTGATAAATTCAAGAACAAGACTCACAGAAGACTAATAAGCAAATCATGGCGCTGATTTATTTTATTTTATTGGTGAGATGAGGGGCCTCAATGGCCAAAACATGGACTGAGCCATGAAACTAGAAAGGCTGAGAAGGAACTTATGGGACAAGAGGAAACCTGCTGAGACTTTTGGGGAAAGAACCAGTTACGCTGCTTGAAATTAATCGCTGGCTCTCAAGAAAAGTTGGCCTCTTTTATTATTTAAGAGACATGTAAGTAATCCTATTTCCAAATTCTGAATATATAACAATCCAAGCCTGTGTTTCCCTCACACTTGTATGAGTACAGTAGCCTCTATCTTTTCATATTGCTGTCCACCCTAGAAATGAAGACCATGTTCATCTCCACAGTATTCAGCAGGTCATTATGCTCAGAAGTTTTCATTGGCTCCTCAGTGCCCAAAATATAAACTCTAAATTCATGAACTTGACATTTGACGTTTCTTACAATTTGACATTTCTACGGTATGGCTCCAACCTTTGCCTCTGTAATTTTCTTATACAAACCTACTAAACTTTTTGCTTTCCTACTTGTGTTCCTATCCTTAACCAATTGTTCAAACTGTTTCCCTGTTTGTAATCTCCTATTTCTTTCTCTCCCATGTCCCAGTCAAATCTTATCCATTCTTCAGAATTTTGTTTTTTAATTAAGCTTTCCCTGACCATTGCAACCAACTATACTTTTCCCTTCTCCTATTTTATGAAGCACTTATATCATTTTTCTCTTTTGGTCCTTATTTTCTGTATAACTTATAAAATGTAATCACGTATGGCTTGTTAATATTTAGTATTACATTTAAGCTTAATATTTCTGATTTAAGCTGCCTTATTTTTAAATTTAAATTTTAAGCTGTGTTGAAGTAGAAATAACCTTACAGTTGTATTCCACAGAGCATGTATGTCCGTGCTTTTACATACAATAAATGCCCAGTAAATTTTTGTGTAATGGAGAATGATGATGTCTGTGATGTAGTCTTTCATCTTCCTAGACAGTAACAATAATTTTTGATCCTTCAGGAGAGCTCTTCAATCTAAAGAAGACCCTTCCCAAAACAGAAGTGGGTTTTCTGATAATATAGTCTATCCAGAGATGGCTACAGAATCAAAGAAAGCTGCAGCTCAGAACTTTCCAGAGGATAAAGATCTTCTGATAGTGAAGATAGAAGAGGAAGAGATTATCTGGAGACAGGGCACTTGCATACAGAGAAGTGATCCCCTCAGGCAGGAGCTCTGCGGGCAACTTTTTAGGCAGTTCTGCTGCCAAGATTCCCTGGGAGGCACTGAGCCGGCTCCAGGAGCTTTGCTGTCAGTGGCCGAAGCCAGAGATCCATACCAAGAAGCAGATCATGGAGCTGCTGGTGCTGGAGCAGTTCTTGAGCATCCTGCCAGGGGATCTGCAGGCCTGGGTGCGTGAACATTACCCAGAGAGTGGAGAGGAGGCAGTGACCATACTGGAAGATTTAGAGAGAGGCACTGATGAAGCAATACACCAGGTATGTAGGGGATATCTAAGACCTCTGTAATGGATGGAGTCCCACAGTGGGAGGAGAGGACCTGAGATTAAGTATTTAGTGAGACTTGCAGGAGCTGTTGGTTCAGTGTGCATTTATGTCTCCTTTCCTGTCTGTTTGGTACCACACTACATTTTACAGTTGATTTAGACTTGATTCTTCCTTCCCTGGTTTTGTATTCATACAGGACAGGAAGTTCTCTTAGTTATTAGAAGATGTTTAACTCCAACAAGGGTTGTCTCATAAGCCCAAATGTACTTTATTTTTTTCAGGTTCCAGCCCATGAACATGGACAAGAAATATTGAGGACAAAGGAGTCACCTCCTGGACCAGCATTTAGTGTCCAATTCAGGCCAGAGGAGATCAAGGCCCATTATGGTTCTCTAGAACCTCAGCTCCTGTTGGACTGTGGTAAGCAGCAGAATGCCATGTGGTGTGTGTCACTGAAGAAGCAGGAGAGTGAATCTGCCTCCTCAAACTAGTTTTGGTAAATCTGGGTGGTCCTTTCCCTCATTATCCAATGAAAAGTAGAGAATGTGTTTTCCTATGAGTCTTTGACCAATTTGGAGGGGAAAGATAATTCTGTTCCTTATCCAGAATATTTACAAACACAGGATATTTTTATGATGTGACAAAATTAAGGGAAATAAAAATGAATGAGTTGAGAAAATGTCACGGAGAAAAGAAGCAAAGAGGAAGAAACACATGGACAGAAACAAAAATGAAACATGTTATAGAGAAGTACATATAATGATAGAGAAAGAGGCAGATACATGATGATATACTTAGAAATAGAATATAATTTGCATTTACATAGACTATGATCCATATGTTGCCTTTTATATTGTATTCTTGATCTTATAAAGCTTTTTTATGTTTTTATGTAAAGTTAGCCATTCTTCTAGAGACCAGCTCCATAGAATACTCATCTGTGTTCTAAAATTCATCTATTTAAAAGGTTCATAGATGAAATATCACTTTAGGTATGAATGGTCCTAATAATAAACCCAAGTATAAGTTACTGTTAAGTTTTTATAAATTACCACATACTCCACCTTCAGGTTTATTCTGGAAATATCTCCATCTACCCCATATAAAATTGTAAATTTCCCTTACCCCAAGACCAATACTCCCTAACCCACTACCCTAGCATATTCTAGACAAAGGAAATCCTATAACAAAGAGGGGTTGCTTGGCTTCAGCATAGTATAGAGTCATGAGCACAGTATAGAGTCATGAGCTAGAAGGTAGGATTTGTGCAGACTAGATCATAAATGGCTCCTAGAGACCACGCTGGGGAATTTAGACTTGTTGTGGAAGAAATGAGATTAAAGATTTCTGAGTAGGGTGTAGAAGGATGACAATGTTTAATGACACTTAGACTGGTAAGGATAATTAGGAAGAAGAAAAGCACAAATGTATAACAGCAAGGAGGTAGTTACAGTTATCTGGACAGGAAGTAGTGAGGTTCCAGACTATGGTGATGATAGCAGAAATGTAACAGAAGGGATGTATAGCAGAAAATGATGACAGAACTTAGAAGATTGATTAACCATGAAATATGAAGAAAAAAATGGGTGATGGATGGAGGTTTTCTCACAAAAACCTCAGAGTCATTTATAGCTTTACTTTTCTCTCCTGTGTCCTCATCTGGTTTTCTTTGAGGTGGTACCTCTGTTTTTCCCTCTAAGCCTAATACTAGAAATGTATTATAGACCCGAAGTTCCCAAGATCCTCCTTGGTCACATTGTATAGTTCTTTCTCTTTACTTTGTCTCCCCCTTTCCAATTCTTGCTGCCGATGATCCTTCTCCCAGTCTTTTCTATTTTATATATACATCTTCAAATATCTGTTTCCTCTCTCTGCCAACCACTGCATGCATTACTTGCCTTTACCAATTACTTCCTTTTGTTTGTGGCCTTGTCCCTCACTCCTCTATGAAAAGCTACATATTTATTTTTTATTTTTCATTTATTTATTTATTTTTATTTTTTTAAAAAGAGACACGGTCTCACTATGTGCCCAGGCTGGAGTGCAGTCGCTATTCACAAGTGCGATCCCACTACTGATCAGCACAGGAGTTTTGACCTGCTCCGTTTCTGACCTGGGATGGTTCACCCCTCCTTAGGCAATCTGGTGGTACCCTGCTCCTGGGAGGTCACCATATTGATGCGTAACTTAGTGCAAACTCTCGATCCGTATAGTGCACTACAGTCCAGAACTCCTGGACTCAAGTGATCCTCCTGCCTCAGCCTCCCAAGTGGCTGGGACTACAGGCGCACACCACCGCATCTGGCAATCTTTTATTTTTTTGAGACAGAGTCTTGATCTGTTGCCCAGGCTAGAGTGTCATGGCATCAACCTAGCTCACAGCAACTTCCAACTCCTGAGCTCAAGCCATCCTCCTGCCTTAGCCTCCCGAGTAGTGGGACTATAGGTGCACACCACCACACCTGGCTAATTTTTTCTATTTTTAGTAGAGACAGGGGTCTCACTCTTGCTCAGGCTGGTCTCAAACTCCTGAGCTGAAGCGATCCTCCCACCTCGGCCTCCCAGAGTGCTAGGATTACAGGCATAAGCCACTGCGCCTGGCCAAAAAAAGCCACATGTTTAAAGTGGCCAAATGAAGTATCAATTTGTAACTATCTTGAGCATGCCTCCAAATTTTCTTTTCTTCCATCAGGTGATATTTACTTCTTTTTTCATTATTTTAGGTGATGAGAGTGAAAACAATGGATCCATGCCAAAGCTGGACATTTATGAAAAAACAGAATCTCAGAGAAGAATCTCAGGAAGAATCTCAGGATATGTGTCAGAAGGATCTGATGAGCCACAAGACATCTGTAAGTCTGCAGACCGAGTAAAGAAGCAATGGGAAAAAGAACCAGGGGAGTCTCAGAGACCATCATCTGCCCAAGATGGAGGTTTTGGTAAAATCCTCAACCACAAAAATACACTCACAGATGAAATGATGAGCCATGATGGATGTGAGAGGAGCTTAAATCTGAGCTCAAATGAATTCACACATCAGAAATCTTGTAAACATGGTACCTATGAACAGAGCTTCAAATGGAATTCGGATTTTATTAACCATCAAAGAATTTATGCTGGAGAAAAATTCACCAATATGGAAAATCTTTCAAGAGCCCAGTACTTATTAAACATGCAGCAATTTTCAGGGGAGAGAAAACTCATCAGTGTAATGAGTGTGGGAAAGCTTTTAGGCACAGCTCAAAGCTTGTTAGGCATCAGAGAATCCACACTGGAGAGAGACCCTATGAATGTGATGAGTGTGGGAAAGGCTTTGCAGGAAGCTTAGATCTTTAAAATTAGACATCAGTGAATTCACACTGGGGAAAGACCCTTTGGATGCAAAGAATGTGGGAGAGCATTCAGTCTGAACTCACATCTTATCCTGCATCAGAGAATTCACACCAGAGAGAAACCCTATAAATGTAGTGAATGTGGGAAAACCTTCCACGTAAACTCACACCTTATCTGACACCTGAGAATCCACACTGGAGAGAAACCCTATGAATTCAGTGAGTGTGGGAGAGCTTTCAGTCAGAGCTCACACCTTAGTCAACATCAGAGAATTCACATGAGGGAAAACCTGTTAATGTAAGGAATTTAAATTCATATGGAAATGCTGAGGAAATAGCAAAACATGAAAAAAAGTCAAATAAAAAATAAATATTCTGTGAGATGAAAGACTGAAATACCAGTGCCTTTTTTCTCTCTCTCATTCTCAGGATTGTCGTTTTATGTATGGTTTTCATTTCTGTGTATGTGCTTTCTGTGATATTGGGGCTGTGCCTCTTCTTTCATTGACTGCTAAGGTCAAACCAAAGAGCAGCATTTGGAGGAGACTAATAAATGGGTTAGTCTGTGGCAGTGGGGTGTAGAGAAACAGAGACCGTCTGAGGAAATAACTATGATTATAGTGTGAGAAGAAGAGGAAGATTCAGGTAAAGAGACTGAACCCTAGTTAATTCTTAATAGTTCTCCACAAGAGGACGTAGGCTAAACCCAGGAGTGAAATAGTTTGCACAACAATACACTGCAGAACCATGTTTTCATAACACTCTTTAAAAACTGAGGGCCACAAAACTAAATTAGATGGTCATGTTAAGTTAAAGAGTCATGTCAAACAAGAGGGCATATGTAATGGTAGCATTCCAATATGAGGCCAAAATCTATGTCCAGAGGTCATGCCAGGAAGTAAATGACCAGAAGAGAATTCAAGGCAAGAGGCAGAATCCAGATTGAAGTAAGACAGGAAAAGAATAGAAGCGAATAAGGGGAGGCCGAGGCGGGAGGATCGTTTGAGCTCAGGAGTTCGAGACCAGCCTGAGCAAGAGCGAGACCCCATCTCTACTAAAAAAATAGAAAGAAATTAGCTGGACAACTAAAAATATATAGAAAAAATTAGCCGGGCATGGTGGCGCATGCCTGTAGTCCCAGCTACTCAGGAGGTTGAAGCAGAAGGATTGCTTGAGCCCAGGAGTTTGAGGTTACTGTGAGCTAGGCTGATGCCATGGCACTCTAGCCTGGGCAACAGAGTGAAACTCTGTCCCCCCCACCAAAAAAAAAAAAAAAAAAATGAATAAGGCAAAAGTTGGGTTAGGAGTGAGGAAACGTGTTCAAATTGAACTAAACCTCAGAAGCTGAAGGATAGACACAATAGTATAACCAGGCTTTTATGGGTTTGGGTCACATTTCTGGAGTGTATTGCTAGGGTCTGTAGTTTGGAGAGCTCTCCTGACAGACCTGACAGGATTCTCTGGCAGGCAATTGTAGAAAAGGGAGTTAGTACTGAAAATAATGGTCCTGAGACTTCATTTCCTTGCTGCTGGCTGCTCTCCTCTCCAGAAAAGACTAATAGAGTGTAGAAAGTGAAAGTATCTGAAAGAGTGTAGAGAAGGATGGTATCGGCAACAAGTAGGAGTTCCACCAATGTTTTCAGGATATAAAAAATTCTTGTCTACTGTTTTTACCTGTTTGATGAGGCACGTGTTTTTGTTTTGTTTTGTTTTGTTTTTTGGTGTGAGAATTAAAAACAATTATATAAGGCTTAAATAGTCCACAGTATGTAACGTTTTTACATTATAAAATGTAAACAAGACCTTCATATTAGTATGATAATATAATGTGAAATGTAAAAAATCTTCCGCTAATAGGCTTGCTTGCTTGCTTGTTACTTGCTTGCTTTATTGATTGATTGATTGATTGAGTCAGGGTCTTGCTCTGTTGCCCAGGCAAGAGTACCGTGGCATCATCATAGCTCAACACAACCCCAAACTCTTGGGCTCAGGCAGTCCTCCTGCCTCAGCCTCCCAAGTAGTAGGGACTACAGGTGCTTGCCACTATGCCTTGCTAATTTTTCGTAGATACAGGGTGTCATTTTTGCTCAGGCTGCTCTGGAACTCCTGACCTCAAGCGACCCCCCTCAGCCTCCCAAAGTGCTAGGATTAGAAGGGTGAGCTACTGCGCCCGGACACCACTAAGAGGCTTTATAAGAAATATCTTAGTGTTTATTTTCTATGACCTGGAACTAAAAATGTCCTGACAGGATCTAAGTATAAGCACAATATTTGATTTGTTTTTTAAGATAATATTGAGCCCATAGGTTTTTGCAGGCACTGTACTAATTACGTCCTATTCCATGATTCTGTAAGTTCTATTATTTTTCCCATTTTACAGCTGAGAAAACTGAGCTGTTGCAAAGTTAAGGATCTTGCTCAAGACCACATAGATAGCAAGTGGTACAACCAGGATTTAACTCTTCATTTTATTCCAGGGCCCTAGTCCTTAACCTTAATCTTGATTATGTCACTCACAGTATCAACACGGGATATAACATCAGAAAACATAGTACTTGTACACCACAACTTTAAAGTTGGTGGGGAAAGGGTAAGGCATAACACTCTTTTAGAAGGCTAATTGGCCAATATTTCAAAATCATGGCGGGGGCCTTGACCTGCTGGGCCTTGACCTGCTAAGCCTGGAGCCAACTTTGCTCTCCAACTGCGCAGTGGACCCGCTGGAGGCTGCGCGAGGCCACCACCGAGAGCATCTTCCTAGAAGGGCGGGAGCGACGGGGAGCCCACGGTTGGCCGGGTTGTGTGGCTCGAATGAGCAACAGTCCTGCAGCACGGGGCCTGGGGTCGTAGCCTTCGGGTGCATACTTCGCGCCTCTAGCTTCTCTCTGGGTTCATATTAAAGGTTAGGAACAAGATTCTGGGGATGAAGGTGGCAGCTACCAGAGGAGGCTGCAACTGAGAACCACCAGATCCGTTCCTCCTCCATACCACACACAACACCAAGACAGGCCCCAGAAGGGCATGGAAAGAAGACCCTCTTCCTTGCCTCTCCTCTTCCCTCCTGGAGCTGGCAGCACGAAGCTGTCTAAGCTGTCGAAGCTGTCTCCCGGAGAGGCATTAGCAGCGGAGCCCTGTGGGAGGCATGGGGTATATAATCACACACACTCAGATTTGTTTATGTTGTCAGTGAACCTCTGGACATGATTTGATCATTTTCGGAGGATAATTGTAAGTGTTATCTGTAGATTTATTTGCAGTGAGAAACACCAGCATGATTGCTTTGGTGTTTTAATTTCGTTCTATTTGTAATCAAGCTTCACTTTGTTTCCATTGTCAACCTTGGAAAAAAAAAAGTCGTTAGAGAAATTATCTCCAAATATGTTCAATTTACTCGTGAATAGGAAATGAGGATTACAACCCAGAATGCACAGAATGGCAAGCCACCAGTGCATTAGGTCAGGGAAGGGTAAAGAGAAGTTTTTATTAGCAAAAAGGGAGAGGTTCGTCTAAGCTGCTTCAAAACAGAATTCATTGGTTCCAGACGCTCAAAACTAGAGTTGTCAGTTCATTGATGGACATGTCTTTATTGGGCAAGTATTCTTTCCATAGGATCTATCTGAATTACTGCACTCCTAAAGAATTTCTAGAGACAAACTTTGTCAAAGCAGGAGATGCCTGATGGAAATGAAAGGGTTTCTTGAGACTCCTTGGAAACTATTCTTTTTTATTATTATTATTTCAGCATATTATGGGGGTACAGATGTTTAGGTTACA
>NW_012155085.1:466145-475009 GCF_000956105.1 Propithecus coquereli | reverse complement strand
ACTTAGTAGAATGCGTTCCAGCTCTATCCAGGAGTATACAAGAGGTGCTATATCACCATTGTTTCTTAAAGCTGAATAGTACTCCATGGTATACATATACTACATTTTATTAATCCACTCATGTATTGATGGACACTTGGGTTGTTTCTACATCTTTGCAATTGTGAATTGTGCTGCTATAAACCATTCTTATCTCAGACCATTCTTATCTCAGACCATTCTTATCTCAGAAGTGTAAGCATGAGCCTCCTCTCCTCTGGCCTTCCCATCCATATTTTGTCTGGGTCCAACAAAAGTGATTTCATTCTGGTATCTGCAATTTTCACACCATATTATAAATTTTATATCTGTCTTACCTAGTTTGTGCTTTCTGGCACATATGATAAAATTCACCAGAATTGTCAGTTTTCCTTTTGAATTCGTGGTTCATTCAATGAGTTTCAAGATGACTAGTCTTCTTTAACCTAAAAAAAAAAGTTCTTAACAAACTTTTCATTTCTCTAAATTAATAATGATTTATTTTGCCATAGGAGTGATCCAAAAGAAACATGCCCAAGGGCAGTCTCCTTAAAGCAGAGACTGCCATATACCCTAACCTGTATAATAAGACATTACCTGAACTGTTAACAGCCCATAATGGCTGCAGCCTTAGCTATTATATTTCAAAGGAAACAGAAAAGGGACCTGAGGGTAGAAGAGGAAGACTACGCTTGAGGCCAAGAATATAGGCTACTCTGCATGGAAGAACCCCAACAACCAGGAAGTAGTTCATCAGAATTTTAAATATTTCTGTGACCAGGAGGCACCTAGACACACTACAGCTTTGAGCCAACTCCAGGAACTTCGCCATCAGAGGTTGAGACTAGAGTCCCACATCAAATTGCAGATCCTAGAGCTGCTGGTGCTAGAGAAGTTCCTGACTATCCTGCCAGAGAAGCCACTGGCCTGGATGTTGAACAGAGAGGAGGTGGTGATCATATTGGAAGATTTGGAAAGAGACCTTGATAAAACAGGATAGTTGGTGAGATTAAAAGGGAGAATGAACATCCTAGAGAAAGAAGTATCCATACAACCATGGAAGCAAGGTTGGAGAATTTTAGTCTTCACTCAGCCTGGCTAGATATATTAGCCTCTGTTTTTCTCTCTCATTCTTTCTAGCTTGCTCTTTACTTCTTGAGGGTGGAACAAGACTATGTCAGCATTCCTTCTCTACACTGTGCCCTGAAACCTGTTCCCTAAAGTGTCTTTTTAAGGTATTAACTCTGTGTGGTTCCTTCATTAAGTCTTTCACAAACCTGATCATATCGAATTGTTTCCAGGTTTTGGCCAGTGCATGTGGAATGGGAGTACACTCAGAATTTCCTCACAGTTATGGTAGAGGAGCCACCAATTATTCCTTTCCAGTCAATGAAAAGGCAGCTTAGATGAGACTCCCCAGAATTCCAGGCCATTCATGAGTGAGGTGAGCATTATAATCCATCTTGAGAGAAAGGGAGTGGTTGAAAGTTCTGCCAGCTACCCAGGCTAAACGGCATCTAGAGCATCTTGGACATAAAAAACACCATGCTGAATCAGACTGAAGATCCATCCTCTCAAGTGCTGATTTCCAGTTTGGGTGGCACCAACAAAGGACATGATGCTGACTGACATAATGCTGTCCTCCCTCTTATTGGCCTCAGCAGGAAGTTGTAAACCAGCTTTCCTTACTTCATTTAAAAACCTATTCCAGACTGCTCTCATTAAACTAAAGTACCTTTACTTGAACCTCTTTATATTTTCATAATATTAATACATAATTTGATGGACCAACATCTACCATACATTTAGTGCTTGCTCTGTAAAGTAGAATTTGCTTTTTTGTCCTAAAATTACCTTTCTACATCCCCTGGATTACCTAAAGCCCTTTTGTGCCCTCTTTCCTGTTCCCTTGTAATGGAAACTACATCATCTGCCTGATCTTTCAGACTCATCTAAACCTTGTTTTATTTAGTTCATGTTGTCTTTAAATGAGACATCACAAATAATTCTAAAATATCCTTTAGGTCAATCCTCTTCAGTATTACCTCTCACTGGACACATGCTGTCTAACTTTAGTATGTTTGAATCTGTCCTCTAAATAGAAACAAATTATTTTTCTCTTATCTGTCACTTTCCACATACCATCTCTAGGTCTTCTGCTTATTTTCATCCTCTTCCACTTTAGACACCCATTTTTATTCTCATTGCTCAATCCAACTCTCTTCTTGATTATTCCTTTATTCTATCTCTTCTCTTGCTCACTGTTATGGATTGAATGTTTGTGTCCCTCTCCAAAATTCATATGTTGAAGCCCTAACCTTCAATGTGTTGATGTTTGGAAATGGGATCTTTGGGAGGTAATTAGTTTATGAGGGCAGGGCCCATATGGGATTGGATTAGTGCCCATATGAAAAGAGACACCAGAGAGCTTGATCTCTCTCCACACACACATACACACACACACACACACACACACACACACACACACACACACACACACACCAAGGAAAGGCCATGTGAGAACATAGAAAGAAAGTGGTCATTTTTTGGCCAGGCACAGTGGCTCATGTCTGAAATCCCAGTACTTCGAGAGGCCTAGGTGGGAAGATTGCTTGAGGTCAGGAGTTCAAGACCAGCCTGGGCAAAACAGCAAGATGCTGTATCTATAAAAAAAATTTAAAATTAGCCAGGTATGGTGGCACATGCCTGTAGTCATAGCTACTCAGGAGGCTGAGGTGGGAGGATTGCTAGAGCCCAGGAGAAGGTAGCCGTTTGAAAGACAGAAAGGGTGCCCTCACCAGAACCCAATTATGTTGATACCCTGATCTTGGACTTCCAGCCTCCAGAACTGTGAGTAAATGAATTTCTGTTGTTTAAACCAGCAATATGGTATTTTGTTATGGGAGCTCAAGCTAACACCCACTTCGTGCCCCAATTCTGTGTCAATAACACATATGAGAGCTCTCCTCCTATTTACCATCTCTCTCATTCCTTGATTACAATGAATATATTCTCATAGATATCATGAACGGGGAAGATAGTTATCTACGTGGGGCATAGCTTGCTTGCTTAAAGAAATAGACAAATTAGATTTTGATTGAAGAACCATTTACATTTTCTAAGGACTGCATTTTCACAGAAAGCCATTGTGGGCTCCCAAAAGTAAAAGTAACCCAGTTTAGTCTTTTATTCAAAGTGAAATATATACTTAGGAATAGGATTCATGAAAACTTTTACAAATATAGGATACGTTATCCATTCACAGTAGCTATATCCTAGAAAATCTCCAAGTATTACTCTGTACTATATTTTTTCCCTTGATTTGGGGGAACTTTAAGTGATGGGCTATGGAGATATGGAGACCTCTAAGATTCAAGACTTAGATTCAACTAGCCTGGTTTTCCTCTTTATTCTGTGCTCCCCCATTTTCTAAATGGGTCTGTAGTTGGAACCTCCCACCCCATAGTTTCTTCCTAGTTAGCACTTACTTGGGTTGGGGGGAGGGCAGTGGTTAAGGAATTCTTTTTCATTTCTAGCTCTGGCTCTAAAAATGTGTCTCTAGTGGTGACCAAAACCCTCTTGCAGTTTTGAAAACAATTATGGGGGTTCATTTGGGGTGGCATTGCTCATGATTTGGTGGCTGTGGAGTGGGGAGAGACCAAAAGCCTCTCTTAGCAGCTCCCTGGCTATTATTTGCTGGAGGGTGGCTTTGGACTCTCCCTCCAGCTCCACTGTTACTGACCTCCAACACATTTGTGATTGCCTCCTGATTACCTCTGAAGAAAGGACCTCTGGATTTTAGCACTTTCTTCCTATTTGAAGGTACCACTCTCAATTTGTGGCATTCTGAGGGAATTCCCATTTGTTTTGGGTTGGATAAGTCCCCAACCATTCTGCAGAGTGGGAACTAACCTGTTTTGAGATTTGGCAATCCTGGGGCTTATTAGGTGAAAATGCGGTTTGTTTGTTTGGAACTTCTTGAATTTCTTGATACGTTGAGTGTTTATCTGTATTGGTGTGTGCCGTGTAAATGCGGGATTCTGTTAAGCTCTTTGTCTCTATTTTCTTTTCGCTTGCTTTAAATTTGCTGTTGATGGTAGAAGCACAGTCCAAGGTCTGGGAAGTTGAAAGATGCCTCTGATGGTAGTTTCTCTTGTGACAGGTTCTAAGGTCTGAAAAGTTAAAAGACACCTCAGTCCTAAGGTCTGGGAGATTAGAAGACATCTCTGACCTAAAGTCTAGGTGATTGAAAGACATCTCCATCCATGGAGGCAACCTGGCTGAAATGCGGGACACTCCCACTGTTGGACAGGGAAAAAGAAACGGAAACATAATGTATACAGATTTATGTAGAACTTCAGTGGATCTCATGACTAGAGTTCTGAGATAAAAGCTATTGAAACTTTGTGTGTATGTGTTTAGATGTGTTTTGCATATGGACATGTGTTATATGCCTACAAGGTATCAAAATTGCCTTATAAATAAAAGAGGCTCTCATAAATTAAATAAGCCCAAATGCTCCTTTAGTTCATGTGAATTTAGTAATCTTTGGTAAACAAACTGGTTTTTAAAAATTATTGACAAGATAGCAATAAAAATGTCTTCAAAATTGTCAGTGTACATTTTTGCCTTCTTTTACTGGTCATTCTTATATTTAAAGGTGTCAGGGTTTGACACAAAGATTATAAAACTAAAAACCAAACCCAACAAAATGATATGTGTTTGTATGATTTTTAATAAGACTAATTTAATATTGTTGGTTTTAATAAAAACAGCTAAATCTCCTGAGTTCTCAACAAAAATACCCATGTGTTTACAGTTCTTACTCAGGTAAAAGTATAGATATGCCTAAATAAAAATGCAATACGCACCACCCGAAGGATGGACATATTTGAAACACGGACTTGGGGTGGGGGACCAAGGGCAACATATGTAACCTAAACATCTGTACCCCCATAATATGCTGAAATAAAAGAAAAAGAAAAAAAATAAACATCAATAAATTAGAATAAATAAAACTCTAAGTAAATGATAGCACAAAAACAGAAACTATGGTCAAAGGTTTATGAAGATATTTTGGTTTTGGTCTCATAATCCTAGTTGCAGATGCTGTTTCTTCCGTAGACTTTACTGCCTGTGGAAAGGTACACACAAAATCTGTTTCTGACTCACTTTTTCTGAGTACTGATTGCAAGCTAGCCTGTGTACTTTGTGTTGCCATAGCAAAGGTCTTTGCCTAGAAAAAATTTTTTAAAGAATTCTTGACCTGTTAATTTTTGTATAATAATTTATTCCAACCTGAACAAAATGATTATTCTTAGAATCCAAAGAGAATCTCAAAACAATCTTATTCTTTGGAAGTATTACACAAAATTAAATTTGCGCTTAAATAGAAAAATGTTGAGACCGGTTAGATTGTTTTTAAAATACCTTGATCTTCATCCTTATGACTTTTTGCCATTATTTGAGATGCTAAGGATTGATGTTAGAGGTCTATTCGGTCTACAGTCTGGTGATGTCAATGTCATGTCAATACATTTTATTTTGGTATATTGGTATTTTAGAAAGATCAAATTGTAGTTAACATCTATAAGCAGGATGTATGTGTTCTAAAACTTCTATTGTATTTATAGAACTTAAAGATGTTACATTATTCAGAATAGCAAGTCTTGCTAAAATATTATATTTGCTATTTTGATAGATTTTTATAAGTTTAAAAATAATATCTGAAACTATATTTTGTGATTGTTTCTTAGTCTGTTTTAAAATTTTTTTCCTTCTCTTTTCTCCCAATTGTTAATTAGGCAAATGTAAATGAGATAAATGTAATAAAATTGTAAGAGATTTGCTTCTTTTGACACTTCTCAGGTTTATATCTTATAAGTTCAAGTTTTGCTGTGTCTTACTACTTTCAGCTTTTCCTCTCATTGAGAAGGCCTGAGAAGATAATCCTTTCCTTCAACCTTTTCACTGGCTCCTGTAATTTTTTCCCTCCCTCTGGTTCTAAGTCGCTGTTAAGGTCTGATGTTGAAATGTTTACCTTAAAGGTCTGAAAAACAATGTTTTTTCTTAGCTTCTTGATATGTCTAAATTGTTCAACATGGTCAAAAAATCTTCACATGCTGTTACTAAGTTGTATATTCCCCTTCTCAAGGTATTAGTTTTCTACTTTCTGGTTTCCTTTATAATATAATGTTCATTCATGATCCTGGACACAGTCTTCTTATATCCGATAAATTCTGGTACCCTTTTCATGAGGTTTGACTTCCAAGTTGTCTAAATGGGTTTCCCATAAAAAAAACAAACACAATCACACTGAAGAAGGTTTTTCTTTACCTTTTGGTAACTGGCCTAAGAAACAAAGATTTTATGTTTTATCAGGATAATTCCTATATTGTCCTTATTAGGTTTTTGATTACTTGGGAAAATTCAGCTTTAAAAAGTTAAGGCTTTTTCTGTACTGCCTTTAAAGTCTTGTGATTATCATTCTTGGTAAAGTAAATTGCTGTTATTTTATGTAATAACCTATAATTCTGTTTTGATCAAATGCTTTGAGGCTTTTAACATCTTTGACAAATGTCTGCGAAATCTAAGTAATTTGAATGTTTAGCTTTCCTGTAAGTTTCCATTTTCCTGTCATTATCAGAACTAGGCAGGATTTATAATCTTTTCTTTAGAATGCTGTTTGTTGATCATGATACAAGAATCTCTAAATCCTTAGCTAAATGGTTTTAACAAATGCTTATGTCTTGTATAGTGAATTCCTACAAGTCTGACTGTAGCTTGATGCTTATAGACAAGTTAATTTTATAACCTTGCTTTTGGTTTTTGCTCTTACATTGCTTAAAAAGTTTTAAAAGATGATAAATGCCTGTCTACCTCCATTCCCATCTGGCCTGGAACATTTAATTGGCTATAAGTCTTTTGACTCTGTAAATTATGTTTTGTGCCTCAGTGTCTTCCTTTTAGATTGACATTTTGAATATTCTGGGCTCCTACTGTCATGTTTTGGTTTGGCATACTCTGGTCTCCTATAGGCCAAAACCTGAAACAACCCTTTACAAATTAATAAAGGGGTGCAAGGTGAGAACTGTGGTGAGGGCTTAAAATGCTGCAAAGACACAAGCTGTCCCCTTGTTTGCTTTCATATAATTGCTACTCAGGAGTCACATAGCTGATGGTGATAAAGATTCTTAATTTTCCCAAAGATAACATGACCCTTGTGAAACCTAACACTAGTTTTTGAGATATCTTCCAGGCCCTGCATTCCTGTGGAATGGATGACCCACCCAGACTAGTGGCCCATACTGAGGAACTGACTCAACCGGTACTGCGACCCCCACCCAAGAACCGATCCAGCAAAGAAAACAATTTCTACACCTCTATGGTTCTGCTCCAAACCCAGCCCATTAGCAAGCCCAATTGCCTAGGCTTTTGCCTGCCAAACTATCCTTAAAAACCCTTTCTCCCAAATTTTCAAGGAGATGGATTTGAGAAATTCCTCCCAACTCCTTGCATGGTGCCTACAATATTAAACTCTTTCTCTGCTGTAACACCTGCTGTAAGGACGGCCTTGCTGAAATAACAGGCAAATATCTAATCCTGTAATTTTCTAGTGGGGGCTAGGCTAGAGATCAATCCTATGAGCTCTCTCTTTCTCTCTCTAGCTAGCAGGAAACCTGCAGGGACTCCATTTTCACAAACATCTGAAAAGAGCCAGCCAATAAGAAATGTAAATCTTTCTCTTTATATTCACTGGTTCACAGCCTTTAGAACCTGTTTCTGTAGCGTCAAGAGGTTTCTGAGAAGCTCCTGGACAGATAGCAGGGTGTAAACTCCAGGCCTTAGTTTCCTGCCCAAAACCATATCTCAGGGACAAAAAACACATCCCCTGTGATAAGCCTTGTCAGATTTTAGTCTGTAACCGGTTCTTGGTGCACTCATGGCCAAAGAATGACCAGACATGCCAAAGTTAAGCAAGCACGAAAATGAGGTTTATTGAGGAGAGAAGCATAGGATTATAGGACAAGAGCACGATATACGTTTATAGAACATGGTACATACACCACAGATGACAACCGAACCCATTGTCGCAGCAGGGCAAGCAAAAGGAAGGGCAAAGAGAGAGTGAGGCTAGGGTCTGCGTCTTATTTTATAGTGCCTGGATAGGGACCTCACTTGTGGTTCAGAGGTCACCATGGAACCACTTTGACTGGTCAGTTGGGAGTCACATGACCTTAGCCTTAACTATACATGTAGGTTCTAGGTCACTTTCCAGACTTTATGGTACCCATGTGGCTTGGCCTGTGGGCTACAGAGTCCTCTGCATTCTTTTGCAGCTGGCACACCAAGTTCTGATTGGCAGATTCGTAGGTATTCCCTCCTCCCTCAGGTATGGAGAATTAGGATGGGGCAGGACCAAGATGGGGGCAACAGCACCAACTTTCATCTCTAGGAGACCCAGAATCCCTCCCTATCTACCTAATAGCCTGGCTGTGTGTCAGAGATAACCAAGTCTCCAGGAACAGAGAAAACAAGAAAGAAGGACAACCTGAACTCTCGCAGCTGTCTGCTAATTGTACTCCACAAAAATTACTGTTTTCTTTTTCTTTGTCCCCATAAAAGCAGCAAGCCACTTGGCCTGACAGATGGCATCTCTCTTCTCTTTCTTGGTTTTTTTGTTTCTTTTTTTTTTATTTCAGCATATTATGGGGGTACAGATATTTAGGTTACGTGTGTTGTCCTTGGTTCCCTGCCCCCAAGTCCGTGTTTCAAATATGTCCATCCTTCGGGTAGTGCGCATTGTCCTCCTTGTGTACACAAATACCCATCCCCTCCTCCCTCCT
>NW_012155085.1:454081-455135 GCF_000956105.1 Propithecus coquereli | reverse complement strand
GCTCTCTCTTTTGTTGCTTGAATTTTGCGTGGAGGGGTCAGTTGTCAAGGTATTCCAGGATCTTTGAATTGAACTCTAAAATCCCAAATGGGACATACAAAAGCCTGAGTCTTTGGGGAAATGTTTTGCCACTCCCAAGGGCCACTTGAGACTTATTACCACTTAAGATGTGGTGAGAAGAGCAGCAGGAATCAGCGTGCCTGAGGCAGTATACTTCAGGAATCGTTTGATCTGTAGCTAGGAGAGAGCTGCTAGCATGTTATTCAGGGCTTATTAGGCACTCTTGTGGAGGAATTCCTAAGGAGCATGCCAGTTGGTGCAATTGCTGAGGACTCTGGTCAAGATTTTCCTTTCCAGACCACTAGCCCCTAAGATGACTACAGCCTGGGCACCGAATGCCAGCTTTTGTGTTATGTTCTTGTCAGGTGTTCAAAACCGATCAGCTGTATCGCGCCAACACACTGTCCTCTTTTGATTAGATCCAAGGTCATACAGATTCAGGCTAGTCCTATGGGGAAAGTATTTTTTCTCCTATCTCCCTACCTTCAGGGGCGGGCTCTGTCCTGGCGGGCTCTGTCCTGGAGGGCTGTGGGAGTGGTGTTAGCTGAGACTGTCACAAGGCCGAGCCTGAAAAATGTCTTCTCTCATTTCTTTCCTCCTCCGAGGGCAGGTTTTCTCTTGCCAGAGGGGCAGATAACCCCCCAGACTGAGGGAAGGGCGCTTCCTGGGGCTACCTGGCATCTCAGTTCAGGAAGTGGCGACCCTTATTATTCCAACCCTTCAAGAGCAGGGTTGACTAGCTGGAAAGAAGTACACACTTCAGGGTTGTTAGAGAGGTCCGGCCTAAGACCCCTGAGGGACCCAGACCCGAAAGCAGCCTGTCCTGCTATTCCACCCCAGCGGATGTGGGGTCAGTCCCTTTAGAACACAATATCGGTGGTCAGATCGTAGTCCAGGGTCATCCACCTCCCCCACAGGGTCACAGTCCAGAGAACAGCTTCCCTTGTTCCTCCGCACTGCCAAGGGTGGGGAACTAATTCTTTGGGAGGAGGTG
>NW_012155085.1:446269-447526 GCF_000956105.1 Propithecus coquereli | reverse complement strand
ACCCCAGGGAGATTCAATGCAAATAGGAAGACACCACGTCATGCAGTCATCAGATTGACCAAAATAGCCACTAAAGAGGCCCTTCTATGAGCTGTAAGGTGAAAGAAACAAGTAACACACAAAGGAAAGCCCATCAGAATAACTCCAGACTTCTCAACTGAAACCCTACAAGCAAGAAGAGACTTGGGCCCCATTCTCACTCTTCTGAAACAGAATAATGCTCAGCCTAGAATCTTGTACCCTTCAAAACTAAGTTTCATATATGAAGCAGAAATAAAGACATTCTCATATAAACAAAGACTGAGGGAATTCACTAAGACAAGACCAGCTCTCCAAGAAGTACTCAAAACAGAATTACACAAGGATCAGCACAATAAACACTCTCGAATGTGAAACCACTCAAAAGTTAAAGATCAAAGGCTAGATTCCACAATGGCTCAAGACAGAAAACAAAGCAACAAAATGCAACCCAACAAAATGAACAGTAATTCACCCGACTTATCAGTTCTCTCAATAAATGTGAATGATTTGAACTCCCCGCTCAAGAGACATAGACTGGCCGAATGGATAAAAAAAAACAAGCCAAGCATCTGCTGTCTCCAGGAAACGCATCTAACCTGCAAGGATGCATTTAGACTCAAAGTAAAGGGGTGGAAATCAATATTTCAAGCAAATGGAAGCCAAAGAAGGCTGGTGTGGAAGTTTTGATCTCAGATAACTTGGTTTTTAAATCAACAAAAGTAATGAAAGACAAAGTGGGTCACTTTGGTGAAGGGTATAGTTCAACAAGAAGACATAACAATTCTAAATATGTATGCACCCAACTTAGGTGCACCCAGATTCATAAAGCAAACTCTACTTCATCAAAACAAATTGATAGACAGCAACACCATAATATTCAGAGATTTCAACACCCCACTGACAGCACAGGAGAGATCTTCTAAACAGAAAATTAACAAATAAATAAGGGACTTAAACAGAACTCTAGAACAAATGGGCTTGACTGACATTTACAGGACAATCTACCCAAAACCACTGAATACACGTTCTTCTCATCAGCTCATGGGACATTCTCTAAGATTGACCATATTCTAAGACACAAAGCATGTCTCAAAAAATTTTAAAAAAATAGAAATCATACCATGCATCTTCTCAGATCAGAGTGGAATAAAACAGAAATCAACCCCAACAGAAACTCTGATCTCTACACAGTCATGGAAATTAAACAACTTTCTGCTGAACGATTCCTTCATAAAT
>NW_012155085.1:443369-446219 GCF_000956105.1 Propithecus coquereli | reverse complement strand
GGAGGCGGGGCTTGAGTCTGCGGCTGTGACAGACTCCGCAGATTCGGGAGAAAAAGTGGCTGTGCGCGCCTCTCCTCGCAGAGCGCGACCAGCTCTGCCGCAGAGGCAGTGGCTATGACTCAGGCGGACGCCCGGGCAACAAGTCGCCACAGTCGCAGGCTTTGGGATCCCCGAATTGCAGCTGCCCACCCCCTGCTAGTCAGCGCTGAAGCCGACTGCACCGTGAGGGCATCCGGAGCTGGGGTCCACCATTGCCTATTCCTAGAGGTGCACCCCAGGGCCGCCTGCCGGCCCGCCGCGCACCCTACCCACGGCGCCTCTGTGCTGTGTCCCTCCCAGCACCCGCGGAACTTTCAGCGATTTCCGCAGGTAGAGCCTCTTTTATGGAGCTCCCCTCCCCCAATCCAGTCCTGGTGGTCTCCTGTGGCAAGAAGCCGCCTCCAAACTGTCCCCTGTGGACTCGGGCGCGGCGTCCGATCCAGGGAGTGCACACTCGGGCCGATCCCTCCCCTCCGATGCCGACCCAGCGCCGCGCTCCGCTGCGTTCGAAATGGACCCCGCTCCTGTCTCAGCTCCCCATGGCCTGTCGGTCTGCGCCACCACCTCGCACCGACCTCCGGGACTTCCCTGCCTGCATGGGAGTTGAGTTTGGTGAGGGAAGAGTCGTCTTCCTGTGAGTCAGATCTCCCCAACCGGGAGTGCCCGCCGCAGGCGAGCCCGCCGTGGGGAGTGGCTGTCCCGGGCTGCCTTTCCCCTTTGTCCCAACTCTCCAGTAATTTGCGAGTGTTTTTTGAGTTCACCTGACTCTATCCACGGGACTGCCTGTCCCTCGCTGCCTCTCTGTAGATTCACGAAGCCAGTCCTGCAGGGGAGCGCCTGACTCGCGTGTGTGTGTCCGCATTTTTCACCTCCCACTCTGGGAGCAGAGAGCCAGGAGGTCACCCCTAATCGGCCATCTTCCCTGACCCCCCTCTTCTCTTTCTTTGGAATGGCACGCCCTCTCTCTCTCTCTCTCTCTTTTTCACTCTATCTCATTCTCCATTATAAAAAGGATAAAGAGGGGAGGAGCCAAGATGGCAGACGAGAAAAGCCACCAGTCAGAATGTCTCTGCAAAAAAGACGAATTTTAGAAGACAAAAAAATAAGCTAGCAGAGAAACATAGATCGGGTGAGGGTCGGAAGGAAGGGTGCCTGAAACTATAGGACACTCCACGGGAAGACGTCGCGGAGGAGAACTGGAAGGAGAAAGGTCCCGAGAGGCTTGGAGACCAGCGACAAGGGTAGGTGGAGTGGTTAACTTCCCCCTCCCTTGCATGTCGGACTGCTGGTGGCTCCTGAGCGGTTGGAGAGACCTGCCGACACCAGCCCAGACACGGCTGCCGCCAGTGAGCAGTGGCTTCTTGCGGACTCAGTGCCGGGCTCCCAGCCCCCTTGGGGCACCTCCCCGGGCACAGACCCAAGCCTATTGGCAGACGCCATAGTGCTCCATTCTCTCCTTCCCTCTCCCTACCCGTGGGTGCCCAGAAAGACAGTTTAGCCATCACACGGAGGCATCTCCAAGGAACGGGACCTTTCCTTTTGGGGCCCTACAGCAGACTGAGGGGTACTCAGACTGCGAGTTCCCTACCCGCCAGCCCTCCCAGGTGCTACTTGCCTGGGGACTCCAGGAGAGTGGGGCAAATCCCGAGGTGGAGTGAAATCGATCCAGCTTGGGCACCCTGTGGGTGATTCAAGACCAGCACCCCTCCCCCTGGCAGGGTCAGGGATTGATCTCCAGGATCTAGGGGACAGGCCTACAGACCAGACCTCGTACACCCAGGTCAGGATTGCGCTGCCCCGGGGCACAGAAGAGAGATCTGTGAAAGAGCCTACTGAGGAGTGTGTGCCTTCAGGGGCAGATCAGCATGCCGGAGTGCCAACCCTCCTCCCAAAAGAGGGCTGTGCACCCAGCTCAGGCTATGATCCTGGGTAGGGAACCTCCCAGCCCACATCACAGCAAGGAGAGATCCATCGGCCTGAGGTCCCACTTGCTGGCAGAGGACTGGTAGAGGACATGGAGAGGGGGAGAATGGAGGGGAGTGAGACCTGCTCCAGAGTGCGGGTCTTGGACAGCCCCACCCCCCAAGCCGAGATTTGTAGCTGAGTGGAGCCATTTCAGCCCCTCCCTGCAGCTTTGCCCAGAAACAAAGAGCAGAACTTTGACCCCTGCTAACAGCAGTTGTGGAGCCTGAGGGCAGGCTTACCCAACCCAGTCCCACCCAAACTCATTCCCGGTCCTGCCCCCACTGAGGTGGAAACTAAGGACAGCTCAGGCTACGATCCTGGGTAGGGAACCTCCTGGCCCACGTCACAGCCAGGGGAGATCCATCGGCCTGAGGTCCCGCTTGCTGGCAGAGGTCTGGGAGAGGCCACAGAGAGGGGTAGAGTGGAGGGCAGCGAGACCTGCTCCAGAGTTCAGGTCTTGGACAGCCTCAGCCCCCAAACCCAGACTTTCAGCTGAGTGGACCCATTTCAGCCCCTCCTGGCAGCTCTGCACAGAAAAAAAGAGTAGACCTTTGACCTTGCTAACAGAAGCTGTGGAGCCTGAGGGGAGGCTTACCCAACCCAGCCCCACCCAGACTCACTCCTCGCACTGAGAGGGAGAATAAGGACATACCTGGAAATTCCAGGAACCCACCCACAACCCGAGGCACAGGAGGGCCTCTCTAGAGGAATAAGAGCTAGCTACAGGACCCCAAAACAGCACTGCAGCTCGCTCCTCCCTGCAAGTGCCACCTACTGACAGGGAGGTCATCCTGCACACCCTTTTACTGCATCTACTGATTCATCATAAAGGGTGTGGTCGAATCT
>NW_012155085.1:355704-434799 GCF_000956105.1 Propithecus coquereli | reverse complement strand
GTAGTCCCAGCTACTCGGGAGGCTGAGGCAGTAGGATCGCTTGAGCCCAGGAGTTTGAGGTTGCTGTGAGCTAGGCTGAAGCCACGGCACTCTAGCCCGGGAAACACAGTGAGACTCTGTCTCAAAAAAATAAATAAATAAATAAAAAGCCATGTAGCACTTTCATTTTTAAATGTCAATATATACAATATACCTAGAAATTGTGTCAGATTAACTTGAGCACTGGTGTTCTCTGGTTGTGTGGCACTAAGTTTGGTCACATTATAGGGATTCCAGGACTGGCCCGGATCACACATGTGTGGGCACATCCTGCCCCTAAGCTGTGTGGACTTGGGCAGGTCCCTTAAGCTTTTTGCATGTTTCCAGTATAAAGGAAAATAAAAATCTCCCCTTCCCCACTCTTTATGCAAAAGAAAAGGTCAAGCCTGGAGGCTGAGTCATGCAATACTCTCTTCCAAATGAGTAGCTGTTACCAACATTATGCATCAGCCAGATCCCCATGGAAAGGTAACTACAAGGACCCCCACAAATCATTCATAAGGAAATTCCTTGCTGGCCTCCCACAAGCAAGGACAAACAAATTGTAACTTTAGGTCTTCAGGCTAAGTCTAGCTCCTAAAATCTATTAAATTCCACACTAAAAATGAATTACAGTTTATCTTTCTAGGTCCAGAACAGAGACAACATGAAACATTCTTCCATCTACAGGGACATCTACCATCTATCTACATAACTGATGCTTCTTTCACTCTTTTTTTCTTCTAATAATCACCTTATCTTACCTAAAATGTAGGTTTTCCCGGCCTCACAATAAGGTAACCATTTTGCCTCACTTCCTACACCCCTGCTCCTTTTTCTTTGGTACACTCCAGCCTCCTTAAATACTAAAGTTCCCAAATTCCCCTTTGGAAAAAAACAGTCACAGATGCTTCTGTGGGTTTTGTCAGCACATCCTCAACTGTGAACTAAAATAAAATCTTAAAGCTCTTCACCATTGGCTGACTAAATGGACTCCCTCCTGGCCAAGGGGATATCCTAAAATTAAATTGCCTGTCAGGAGGAGGGAGGTCACACATGCCTCATTGTGCTCCCCTCCTTTCTTGGAGATATCCTTTATAACTCATTAACAGGCCCAAGGCTATTCAAGATCAACCTGCAGGTCCTCAATTTACACAACAAACATACGTGTGGTGGCTTGTCTCTGATTAACAGACCTCCTTGTCTTAAAACATTCCAAGCCTTTAGACAAAAGCTTCATGTCTTTAACCAATTACAAGTCAAAGAGTCTTTAAACCCACTTATAACCCGTAAGCCACCTTTCCACCTTCCAGATGGCCCACCTTTTTTGGCCAAACAAATGTATGCCTTCCATGTATTGATTTATGACTTTACCTGTAACCCCTGTCTCCCGAAAATGTATAAAACCAAACTGTAACCTGGCCACAGCCAGTCCACTTGCTCAAGGCTTCTTGGGTGTGGCTCCGGGCCACCGTCCTCAAATTTGGCTCAGAATAAACCTCTCAAAATTATTTTACAGAGTTTGGCTTCTTTTCCATGGACACAACTTTGACTTAATAAATCTCAACTGAAATCTTTGCCTCACTTATTTTGGGTTGTCATCGGGTTTTAAGTAAAGCAGTGCGATACAGCCCTTATCAGTTTGCCTTAATCCTTTCCCTTCCTCTCCTTGATCCTTTACAATCAATCAAGATTGTGCGACTGCACTGCAGGGAACTCGGAAGCCATATTCTGGTTGAGCGATGCGTCTGCCTGGTAAACGGATTGAGGTTGATGAAGGACGGGACGGAGGGGCCGATGATGCTGACCAGGGATGTTGGCAGGGAGGGACAGGTGACTCAGGCTCGGTGGACAGGAATGGAGAAGTCTGGGGAAGTCCCCGCTCACAGCTCCGCGCTAGGAGGACGGACTGAATGCTGTGGAGCCCGCGCTCGACCTTCTTTTTAAGATGAGACAAATCGTGTATCAAAACCCCGTATGCCTAGGCGACCCGATTTGCAGACTTCCAGGTAGTTGCTGCGCGCCAGGGCACCCAAATTGGTGCGCGCTTTTCTAAAGCGGCAGGAAGCGGGGGGTGGGGCAGGAGCTGGCCGCGTCCGCAGACGCACGTCCGTCGGCGGCCTGGAAGGGTGAGTCGGAGCCAGGCGGCCCCCTCCAGCGCAGGTAAGACAGGCGGGGAGATAGCCGGGTGTCGCGGCCCGAGTCCCCCATATCTGCTGGGCGAGGGTGGGAGGAGACCCCTTCTTGCTCAGCCCTGCACAGGAAGCACCGTCTGAGGCACCGCAGGACCGGGACTGGGTGGTGTCGGGGGCCCCGGCACCGCTGGGTTTCCGTAGCCGACCACAGCCCAGCTCCTGCTGACGCCCCCGGACGTTGGGTCACAGATACTGACCGGGTCGGTCTATGCAGACCTCCCGTTTCTCCAACGTGGCCTCCGACTCTCGGAAACCTTTTGTGCTCTCAGGTCCTGTGGTTTAAGAGACACATATGCCAAACCTTCCCAGTCGGGCTCATTATGACTGTCTTACTAATGATCTGCCAGTTCGGTTTTACATTTCAGGGTAAATGTAAAACGTATTCGTAGTTTGGTTAGTTAACTCTCTATTTGGCCTTATTCTTTCACAGATCTAAACTAGTGGAAGGCAACCTATAGAAGCAGCCCCATAGATTTTTGAGGGGGAAGTTCTTGGCACGAATATAACTATTGGCATTTTTTGTCTCCTAGGGCAAGAATTTCCTGGAATAGCAAAGTCACATTGATAAAGACAGTGGAGGCTGGGTGCGGTGGCTCACGCCTGTAATCCTAGCACTCTGGGAGGCCGAGGCGGGCGGATTGTTTGAGCTCAGGAGTTCGAAACCAGCCTGAGCAAGAGCAAGACCCCGTCTCTACTAAAAATAGAAAGAAATTAATCGGACAACTAAAAATATATAGAAAAAATTAGCCGGGCATGGTGGCGCGTGCCTGTAGTCCCAGCTACTCTGGAGGCTGAGGCAGAAGGATTGCTTGAGCCCAGGAGTGTGAGGTTGCTGTGAGCTAGGCTGACGCCACAGCACTCAAAAAGAGTGAGACTCTGTCTCAAAAAAAAAAAAAAAAGACAGTGGAATAGTAGTGTCACATTAGTGAAGACAGCTGAATAGTAAAATTATGTTAATGTAGGCAGTAGGTCCTTTATCTTGAACAATTCCTGAAACGGCCTTTCTCCAAACCTGCCCCAGAAGCTCCTAAATTAACCCTTAGAGCCTGGGAAGTGAAGATGTTTTTGAAAGATGCCATGGGTAACCAGATGCTAGGCACTAGAGGCCTTCTTGTGTGGTTGTAAGTTTTGTGCCTCAAAACTGTAGAAGTATACCTGAGCACAAGTTGTGGTCTCCCTAGCCACTGCCTAGATGACCAGGTCACAGCAATAGCTGCAGCTGAGGTCTTACAAAGTGCCAGGCACTGAGTCTGGTGCTTTCCATGACACTGAGTATAATGCTTTTTGTAGTTTTTCCAAAACAACCCTATGTAATAAAGTTTGTGGTTTAGTTAATCACAGTGTACCAATATTATTTTCCTGGTTTTGTAACTGTGCCATGGTTATGTAAGATGTTAACCTTATAGGAAGTTGGGTGAAGGATATAAGGACTGTTCTGTACCTTTTTGGAAATTTTCTGTAAATTTAAAATTATTTCAAAATAAAAAGTTAAAAAACAAAACTATAAGATGTTTTTTACAGAAGGGGAAATAGAGACATTAAGCCACTACACATAACAGAATGTGACAGGATTCAATCCTGAGTCTTTTGGAATCCATAGCCCATGCTCTTAACCACTGCCCACACCATGCTATTCCTGGGTAACAGAAAGGCCCTGCTTAATTCATTTATTACCTGGAAAACTGAAACCATCTACACCCACAAAGCCTACTACCTGCATTAACGTAATTTTACTATTCAGCTGTCTTCACTAGTGTGCCACTACTATTCCACTGTCTTTATCAATATGACTTTGCTATTCCAGGAAATTCTTGCCCTAGGAGACAAAAATTACAAATAGTTATACTGTGTCAAGAACTTCCCCCTCAAAAAATCTGTATAAGTGAACCTCAAACTCCTCAACTCTCAATGATTAGCTTCCAGACTTTTTGAAACCCTCACCTCAAAACCTTCATCTTAATGAATGTGTCCATCAGTCTTAAACTATTTTATCATCATCCTTGCCCAGTCCTAATCCTGCTTTGAAAGATCTTCCTTAAACCCTCAAACCTCATAAATATCCTGATTTTTGCCTTCCTTCCTCACAGATGCTACTGGGACTATGTCAAAGTAACACTCTTCATCACCCATAAGAGTAAACTCAGTTTTGCCTTATCAACAGACTGTTTTGTTGTTATTTTGGGGAAGCAAACATCCAACAATATTTTCAATATTGTCAAAAATGCTGTCTCTTTGTTGACAAACATTCCTCCTACTTGGCAAAAGGTTTGAACTGCCTTACACTTATTTTTTAACTGTAGTTTCTGTAACCTTAGGACTGTGCCTTAACATAACACAGCAGCAATCCTCTCAGCTCATTGGAGTTGGAATGGCCGCTGTGTCCCTTCCATGGGCCCCTGAAGAGACAAAATGGCTCTTTCAAGTAAACAACAAAGAAAAGCCTGTCAGAGCCCAGGGATCCAGCCCAAAAAGGAACAGCCCAACCAACCAGGAGTTATTCCGCCAGCGCTTCAGAAAGTTTTGCTACAAGGAGACTCTCAGGCCTTGGGAGGCCTTGAGCCAGCTCTCGGTGCTCTGCTGTGAGTGGTTAAGGCCTGAGATGCACACCAAAGAGCAGATGTTAGACTTCCTGGTGCTTGAGCAGTTCCTGACCATTTTACCTGAGGAGCTCCAGGCCTGGATGCAGGAGCATCATCCAAAGAGTGGAAAGGAGGCAGTGGCCTTGCTGGAGGATCTGGAGAGGGAGCTGGATGAACCAGGCCAGCAGGTAGGAAAGGTTCCTATGCATTATGGTGGAACATCTGGTAGAGGGTGTGCAGGCTGGTCCTTTGTGGGCTCTCTGGGGATTATGTACACTGTTGGCCCTTCAGATGCCCAAATGAACCTGCTTATCCTCAGGTTTCAGCCCAGGGCTATGTGTAGGAAATGCTTTCTGATACATCAGTGCCTCTGGATCCAGCTAAGGAAGCAACGTATCTCCAGCCTCAACCCACAGAGACTCAGCTTAAGAGTGAATCTGAGGATGCTCAACAGCAAAAGGATCATGGTTAGTGTTGACAGTTGGGTCATATGGCTCCCTTGGAGACCTTAGAATAATTCATCATCTGGCAAATATACATTTACTTATTATACACTAGGCACTATGCAAGGCACTAGGAACAGTGAACAAAACAGACATGATCCTTGCTTTTATGGAGACATTCTGGTGACAGAGGCACTAAACAAATGAACACACAAATATATCATGATAGGTTATGCATGGGGAGAAAGGGTAGTCAGGGAAGGCCTTTTTGAGGAAGTAACATTGGTGCTGAATCCTAAAAGTGGAGTAGGAATTAGCTAAGTGAATAGTAGAGGGAAAAGCATTCCAGGCCAAAAGACCACACTGGAAAAACTGGAGTGGGAAAGAAATTGGTGGGTTTGAGGAACTTAAAGAAGACTCATGTGACTGAAGCATGAAGAGACAGGCACAGCCACAGAAAGGAAACAGTCAAGAGCCAGGACATGAGGGTTTTGTGGGTCCTATTAAGACAGTAAATCTTTAATTTTCACTGTAAAACTTAGCTCTGGGTTCCATGAAGGATTCTGCCCTGAAGGAGTTGAGTATCAATAAAAAGACAGGCGTTGATTTGACACAGCGAATGATAGTATGCCAAATCAGAGCTCACAGTTCTAAGAAGGAAGAAATCTGTCTCTTCAGGTCCTGGTGGTGGTTGTGGTGGAGTGGCTGGGTTTTTAACTGGGTTGTAAAGAACAGGTAGCATTTCACAGAGCAGAGTGTATCAGGAAGGGTGTTCCTCATACTCACCCCTCTTCTCTCCGTCCTATTGTCTTCTTCGACCACATTAAGACTTCTAGTCATTCATCCCATTTATTTCCTCCCAATGCTTCTTTCCCTCCCTGTCCCATCAGATCCATGGTACATTTCAGTTTTTTGCTAATATTTTATATGTTTAACTTTTTCCCACCTACCCCCACCCTGCTGCCACACACCCACACATCCCCACCCTGCTGAACTCATCTTATGAAATACAACCTGTGACCAAACCTCTATTTTTCCACCAAACCAATTCATATCTGTTCTTTAAGACTCAACTCACCTGTCACCTTCTTGATACCCACATATTTGAGTTACATGATGTACCTTGTGCATACTTCTATCACAGTGTTTAGCATGCTGTATTACCACTTCACTTATCTGAGCTCTGTGTGTCTCCTGCATCTGTTATGTAGGAAATGCTCAATAAAGGTAAACAATGAAGTCTAAGCAAAAGAATAATGTGGAAAGGTACAAGTCATGATAGGAGGACATGGGTAGATTAGTTTGGCTGAGATTGAGTAGCTGATAGAAGAATAATGCTAACAAGGTGGTCTGGAACAAAATTATAGAGAGCCTAAGAAGGTTTTTATTTTTCTTTTCTCCTTTTCTTATAATGGGGGGTGGTTTGAGCAGGAACCAACATGTGCCTTGTAAGCTGGATTGGGGAGGGAGGAGAAAAAGGACCACTTTGAAGACTACTGCTATAGTTCCAACTCAACATTATGAGGGCCAAAAGTAGTGCAATTTCAGATGACAATGGAGAGAAAGAGAGAGATGTAAGAGAGCTAGATCTTTTAGAGTGGCTCTGTTTCCTTTCCTGGCTTGAACAAGGAATCCAGGGTTACTCATGCCTGATGGGTAGAAAGGATGCCCACTTTTACCAAGGGCAAATGAACATCATTATTAGAAATAGTGTCATCTAAAAAATATGAACTGTACTTCTTCATCTTATTTATTATACCTAGCTAGGATTTTTAATGACCATAAGATACTTCTTACCTATAGGGGTATGTTTGGTCATCCTAATATCATTTGAAAATTCATGTTTTCCAAATTTTTTAGTAACAGCATTGTCAAGAAATAGGATGTTCCACATGCTAGGGTTTCCCTAAATAACTGAAGCTTTACTATTTGTTGCTCAAAACTTCATTATTTGCATTAGCCAATTAATGGACACCTTACTGAGATGTACAACATATTCTTGGAGTAAACTGAACACAATTTATCCTTTTCATAAAGACTTAAGGTAATCATTATGAACATTAGTACTTACTCTGGCCTGCAAGATCACTGCTGCCCTTGAAGGCTTTATGTAGGTAGGGCTATCAGCTTTATCCTAAAATGGTACCAGACTGCCATTAGTAGATGGCAGATGTGGGATTTAAATAGTCTTGTCTCCAGAGCCTGTATTGTTAACTCCATAGTACTGGTGGAGTATAAAAATGTTATAAAACCATTTTGTTTATATATTTAAACTGTTTACTTATACTATATGTTTAATTTTATTTCCTGTATATGCCAGTGGCATTTGAATGCTATACGTTTTATTTCAGATGATGTGATCATAATCAATAAAGTAAAATTGAGTCAAAAGCAGAAACTCACTGTAGATATGGAAGCCCAAGAAAAACTACCTGGCCAAACCAATGGAAAGGTTCCTGAATATAGAGAAACCCAAGAACATAAAGGATGGATGGAAAGACATCAGAGAAACACTTCAACTGAGGGAATATATAAATGTGATGAATGTGGAAAAAGATTCACTCAAAACTCAAGCCTCATTAGACATAAAAGAATCCATACCAGAGAGAAACCCTATTCATGTAATGTATGTAGCAAAACCTTCATTGAGAGCTCACAACTTACTGACCATCAGAGAATACACAGCCGAGTAAAACCCTATCAGTGTGATGAGTGTGAAAAAGCCTATTATTCCAGTTCACACCTTATTGAGTATAAAAGGACCCACACTGGAGAGAAACCTTTCCAATGTAATGAGTGTGGAAAAGCTTTTCATTACAGTTCAGGTGTTATTCAACACCAGCGGACCCACACTGGAGAGAAACCATACCAGTGTAATGACTGTGGGAAATCTTTTTCTTTGAGCTCACATCTGATACAACATCGAAGAGTTCACACTGGAAAGAAGCCATACCAGTGTAGTGAGTGTGGGAAGAGCCTTAGCCAGTGCTCAGGCCTGTTCCATCACCAGAAAATCCACAGTGGAAAGAAACCATATGAATGTGATGAGCATGGAAAGGCCTTTAGGTACAGTTCAGCTCTTGTTGGACACCAGTGAATCCACAGTGGAGAAAAGCCCCTTGAGTGTGATGTGTGTGGGAAGGCTTTCATTTATAGCTCACATCTTCTGGGACACCAAAGAACCCACACTGGAAAGAAGCCCTGCAAATGTGATGTGTGTGGAAAATCTTTCCAGCAGACCTCACACCTCATTTTACATGAGCCAATCCACACTGGGAAGAAGCCCTGAAGATGTCAGGAGTGGTGCAGCATTTTTCATCTACACTCATTCCTCTGAAGCACCAGAAAAGCACAACTAGAAAAGGATGCCACCAATACAATGATATAGGGAACTCTGCAATCACTACTGCAATTTCAGCAGTCATTTGAAAATAGGTATGGAGGTGAGGCTGAAATATTCAAGCACTTGAAAGCTTAATAAACAAAGTTTTTGGTTCTCTGCTGCTAGGCACATCATCTGATGAACTGGGACTTTACAGGGGCTCATTCCATACTCAAACTTTTCTTCTCTGAAGCAAATGGCTCAGGAAATCTAAAAGTTCTATTATATATATATATACTAGAGGTTTTAGGGATTACTGCTATTCTCTTTTCCCTTCCCTTTTCCTCCTCTTGTATTTATTTTCTTTGGAGTTAGAGTAATAATCTTGTCTAGGGTGTGAATGTAGAATTAATCTCTGATCTATATGAAAAAAAGGCCTGAATTTTTGGTTAATTTGATAAAATACAGTAGCCTTTCAATTATTTACCCTAAATACATTGTGAAATACAAAAGCCATTTTGTAATATTAGAATAAATTATGATTTACCCAGGTAGGATGGTTCAGTGAAGGTGAAACAAGATTTGTCGTGCAAATTCCCAGTGACCTTTCACATCTCAAATCAGAGATAGCAGTCTGGCCTAATGGGCTGTTTTGGCCTACACAAGCATTCTTTCCTCACACACAGCATTTCTTTTATATTTAAAATTATTGCCACTATTTAAGAATCTGGAGATTTCACATAAAATCTGACTTTCCAGATTCTCTTACAAAAATGCATGAGATGGCAACACTAAGCACCACATTCCCATATGACAAGAATTGGCTGGAGCTGATTATCAATACTCTCCAGTTGGACATAGTCCTCCACTGCCACATGCTTCCTATTGCCTTATATCACCCCTCATCATTCATCCATTTAACCTGTGTGTGATAGGGGTTTCTTAGAGGGGCTTCAGGAGCTCTAAGTCCTACACCATCCAAACAGCTTGACTTTCATTAGTTACATATATTTGTCTTCCAATTAGAATTTTCTATGGAGAAAGGGTTTTCTGCTATCAGGTTTGAAGATTTAGATTAATAAGTAAATTAAAAATTTTTCTTTGATCACCAGAAGATAGAGGAAAGCCACTTTAAAATTTTCTTTGGATAGAGTTTGCAGGTAATCTATTGAAAGTCAACTGTAATAGCTTCTAGCAGAATCCTTAGAGACTAGTTCTTTGGGTGAAATGAAAAACACCCATGAAGGGAGTCGACATTAAATATAACAGTGAGAAAACCTAGGGCCAAAAGCAGGGACTCAGCTGGGGAGAGAACCATTGAAATTTGAAGCATTTATTAGCAGAAACAGGTGTGGGAAAGCAGTAGGGTGAGGCCAGAATGGGAGAGGGTGGATAAGTAGAAAGAAAAAGCAGGTAAGGATGGGAATAAACTATGAACAAAGGAAAGTGAAGAGAAATTAGGGGGGAAAGGGGAAAAGTGGTAAAAAGTGACAAGGGCACCACAAAAACAAACTGCAAAGAGGAAATGGAAGCAAAATTAGTGAAAGCATAGTAGGTGGAAAAGTAGCAACTTTTGAAGAAACATGAGGTGGAGGTTGAAGATGTAGAGGTTGGAGCACTTGATGTTCTTTTTATCATTGACTTTTCAGTGACTTCAGAGTAATAATCAACAGTTTATTTCTATGCCACGTAGGCCAAATGCCTAATATGAACGATCTTAACCCAAATCTAAGTTCACCACTGTTCCTGAGGGCCACTTACGATCCTGGTCCTGTGTGGATCTCTGAGTGTTCTGACACAGGACACTTCTCTTTACTGCTCTAGGCTCCAACTTGTTGAACCCTGCTCAGCCTAGACTGTACCCTCTCAGCAAAACCAACCAAACAGAAAGATTTTCCTAAGGAGCAAAAATATGTTCTTGGCTTCTCTCTCAGAGGTATCCAGGATGTTCCTTTGTGGGAAGAAGCTTGTCTATTTCCCCTAAAGTGGGAACAGTATGTTGTGAGATAATAATAAACCCATTATAAATTAAATAAATGACACATGTAAAAGGAAAAGCCCTTTGCAAACTATAACAATAATAGCTGCCATTTTTTGAACACCTACTATGGCTCAGACATTGTATTAATAACAAGCACCTTATATATCTCATGTAAACTTTCCAATCCTGTTAGATAGGTATTACTAATATATATTTTCTCAATATATAGATGTAAATTATTCTTATGAAAAATTCATAATAAAATGAACTTTTTATTCAAGTGTTTCTAGAATTCAATCACAACTATGTAAAACATTTAAAATAATAAAAATTGAAAGAAAATGACAAAATATCAAGTTACTGTATTTAAGAGAGATGAAAATAGAGTGATTTCCCCCCTTTTCTTCCCACTTCTCTAGAATTATCATACACATGTAAATACTTTTAAAAAATTTAAATGCTACAAAATGACAAGTCTTTCTAGAAATGATTCTTTGATAACTTTTGCAATTATGTTCTTTCGAGTTTATTTAGATTTTTCTACGTGAATGAATTTGAAACTCATGGTTTTATCCCCTAGAGAATCACCAGTATTATTGAGATTTTCAAAAATTTTAGTAGCATACTTTCCTCTTCATCTGCTATTATTTATCATTTATAATTTTTTGTTTTTTTTTCTCTCAGTTGGATTTACCATAGGTTTGTTGCTTTTGTGGGCTTGTTTGCAAAGATTTCATTCTTGGATTTATTTATTAATGCCACTATTTTTTTATTTTCTAATTCATTTTCTCTGCTTTTACCTTTATTTCTTTCCTGACCTTTTCCTTAGGGGCAAGGAGTCTTTCTCCTTTCTCTAATTTCTTGAGTTGAACATTTAGTTCATTTACTTTTTCTTTTTAAATAATGAAAGCAAGGAGAGTATATATATCTACCAAGTACTCTTATTTCTTAAAATAGACCATGAGTGGTTTTTTTATGGGTTTGGGTTTTTGTTTTGTTTGTAGTTTTAGAAAATAGGGAGAGGCTGAGGGTCTTGTTTGTCATATAGCAGACTGTATACTTATGCCTTAATGAAGAGGTCACAGAGGCTTTGTCCTACTAAAGGAAGGATATACCTAACCCAAAGGCAGAACCAGGATTTTAACTAGATTTGTGACAGTGGTTGGAAGCCTCATTTTGTCTGTTCAACCACTTAAGTTACCACAGTCAGGTGCTCCAAGGTGCTGCAAGTTGATTTTCTGAAGTTGATGATGTGCCAGAGGCACAACTGAAGAATATTTGGTGCTACTCAGGAAGTTCAGAAACTGTAGCAGAAGTGTCATCGAGAAAGCAGGCTGGATTTGTGCTTAAAAACCTGATAAGAGAATTTGACACAGCAAGATATTAGACAAAGAGGAAGAAATACACAGATAATGCACTGTGCACTAAAGGGGAAGCAGGAAATATTTAAGCATTATCTGGATTTTTTTATCTGCTCAGTTGGCTCTGAGGGACATGTTATATCACAGTCAAGAGAAAAAAGGACTTTGGCTTTCGATCATATATTTCTAATGGAAAGAAGAGTAGGGGTTATCTTTTTCCTGAAATTTTTCCCCCAGAGAGTATACTAATGCTTATTTGGAAGTTATTAACTTCTATACTTTCTAAGTGTTCCACCCAGGTTTATTTGATCATTTATATTTGCCCTTCAGAAGCACAGGGAGGTGGGATCTGATTTTCATCTTAAGGGAGTTACATCCTTTTACAGGATGACTTGTCGCGGAAAGAATTTCAGAAGAGAAAAGGGATTTTGATGAAATTCCCCATACAGGAAAAAATTTTGTAGGTTGTGGAGAATAAATAGGGATTTAAAAACAATTATTTTCACCTGTTTACACCAGTAGCAAATTTTTCTTTAAAAAACTGAAACTGTCCATAATATGTATAAAATACAAGTTCTCTTTAAGTTTACTCCAAGTGATAATCACTGTGAACACATTTAAGATAATTATTATTTTACAGAAATAATTATACTGTTTTATAACTTTTTTACTCAATATACCTTTGGCATCTTTTAGTTTTTTAAAACTGAGTGGTATTTTAATGAATAGACATATGGAAATTTAAACTACGAAATGTTGGGTATTTGGGTTTCCCAATTTAAATAAATGGTATTTCTTTGTACATATGTTTGAACATTTCTGTAAGCATTTCTATATGGATAATTCCAAAAAGCTAAGTTGTGGGATCAAGCGTTAGGACAGTTAATTTTAATAGGCCTTGCCTTCTAAAAATGTACAACAAAGTGTGACTGTATATCTCCACACACGTTCCAACATTGAACATTATCAATCATTTGTCTTGAGGGAGACAAATCTCTAAAAGATTTCTAAAAATATCATTCTTATTTAAATTCTTTAAATGTTAGTGAACCTTTTCATATTCATTATTATCCTCAATGTTTGTGTTCTTTTTTTTTTTTTTTTGAGACAGAGTTTCACTCCGTTGCCCAGGCTAGAGTGCCATGCCGTCAGCCTAGCTCACAGCAACCACCAACTCCTGGGCTCAAGCAATCCTCCTACCTCAGCCTCCCCTAGTAGCTGGGATTACAGGAATGCACCACAATGCCTGGCTAATTTTTTCTATATTTTTAGTTGTCCAGCTAATTTCTTTCTATTTTTAGTACAGACCAGGGTCTCGCTCTTGCTAAGGCTGGTCTCGAAGTCCTGAGTTCAAATGATTCACCCTCCTCGGCCTCCCAGAGTGCTAGGATTACAGGCGTGAGCCACCGCGCCCGGCCTAATGTTTCTGTTCTATAAATGCCTGCTGAAGTCATTTGCCAATTTTTCCATTGGCTTGTTCACCTTTTTATGTAAGAGGTCTTTGTACATTAAGAAAATACAACTCTGTGTCTTTTAGGTGTGTGGCATATTTTAGTTTATATTTTCACTGTAGGTTTTTATTTTTTTCATTCAAAAATTTTAAATTTTTACAACATGTTTCATTTATCTTTTCCTTTAAGGCTTTTCAGTTTTATGTCTTTAGGATTTTGTGTCATTCTCAAAAATGCCCTCCCTACTCCAATGTAGCAATAGCTTTGCAACCTGTCTCCCTGCTTCTGCCCTTGCCCTACCCCCCTTCACATAGAAGACTACTTTTAACACATTAGCCTAAATAATATCTTCAAAATCTAAGTTTGATCACATTACTCCTCTACTCAGAAACCTTGAATGGCTTCTCAGAGTAAAAATATCTGCACTCACCCTCACTCCCTCTCTCTACTCCCAGCACTGTTTTGCTCTCAGCTGCAGCCACACCAGCATCCTTCCTGTTCCCAGAATACTTCAAACATACTCAACTCCAGGCCTTTGCGTTTGCTATCCCTCTCCCTGAAACATCTTTGCTGAAATGTCAGTTTGCTAGTGAGGTCCTCTGTGAGCATTCTATTTAAATTGCATCACTGCATTCTCACCCCAAACTCCCTATTTTTTTTTTTTATTTTCTCCTTAGCACTAAGATACACCATCAAATACAGTATATATTTTTCTGTTTTTTTGCTTGCCTTCCCACCTCACACATACACTAGATTATAAATTCCATGAACGCGAGGGCATTGTTTACTCAAAACTGTAGTTCCAGCTTCCAGAATAATACCTGGCACAGAAGTTAAGTAATGAAGATTTGTGGAAGGAAGGGAAAGGAAGAAAAAAACTAAGACAGCATTTTCTACCCATTGGCAAAGATCAAAATATTTTATGACACTGTAGACAAGCATACGTAAACAAGAACATGGTTAGTGGGTTCTAAGGTTGGTGATCTGGCAAAAGTGCAAATGTCCCTACTCTATGCTCTAGTAATTCTCTTTCTAGGAATACAGACTATGCATACATCCTTGAGAAATGATGTATGTTCACAGTAATTTATTGCAGCGGTGGGGAAAAAACTGGAAACAAACTCATGACCATCAATGGGATAATTATTAATAACTTATGGCACATATGCACAATTGAATACCGTGCCAGTTTTTTAAAAATAGAGCTAAATCAAGGAACCCCTTTGTGTACCTGTCTCCAACATCAATTGGTAAAAGAAAAAATAAGCAAGGTACAGAAGTGCTACAATTTGTGTAGCAGGACAAAAGCAAGGGTAATATGTATCTGTAATATATCTATGGAAAGATAAATCATGTCACAAAAAAAATTGTCAAATTACATGCCGGGGGACATTGTTCTTTTTAATAAATTTATGGGAATGCGTTACTTATCCATATTACTTGATAATTAAAACAAAAAAAAATCTTGAGTAGGAAAAAAAGTTTTTTGAAAAACACTAAGACATGCTCCAAATGCCTGCAATTCCATCAATAAAAGGCACAGAAACCGGGTCCTCCACCGGTTAGGGCGGGGGAGGCAACCCTCGCCGCTGCCACCGAGGTGAAGCTTCCTAGAGCGGCCCGGAAGTGCCCGGCTGCCAGTGGGTCTAGCCTTTGTTCGAGGCCGCCCAAAGGACACTGTTGTCGCACTTGTTCCCCTCTGTGTGTAAGGTGAGTGTCTTCCGGCTCCCAGTTGGAGAAGAGGAGAGGACAGGGCACAGCTGTGGTCAGCTGCAACCCCCTCCCCTTTGCGGGCATCATGTAACGCTCCTGTCCCTCCTACCATCCCCCGACACATCTACAAGAGAGGACTTGGCCCGACCTTCCCAGAGAGGACAGGGTGGAAGGGGGACTCTGGGGTTCCTCTGCAGAGGCATCCATCTGACCCCCATCCTAGGGCATGGCACACATGCCCTAAAACCACTGAAACCTGTGGACACAAGCCAACCCATGCATCTCAGGATGTGGAATGAGCCTTTTAACAAAGCTAATAATACTCAGGTTTATTTAGTGCTTACTAGTGCCAGCTGCCATGCCAGGGACTTGCATACGTTCCCATTTAATCTATACATCAGCCTTATAACAAACTTGAGAATTTTACATGAGGATTTGTAGCTCTAGTCTAGATAAGTATTAATAACCTCTAAATTACACAGTAAAGCATAGATTCAATTCATGTCCTTGTGTCATTGTTCTTTTTTACAGCCTCCTATGAGCTGTTTTCTCTGACTCAGCTCTAGCGGTTTGGCTTGATTAGTGTGTGTTTATGTTTGCAGCAGCTTTTGTGATTTCTTTATGGTTACTTTTTATGCTTTAGAAGTGTCTCTGAGGCAAGATCGTAAGAGATTCTCCTTGAATCAATCCCAGATAGAGGATTAATCTCCTGAGAAAGCCTAGAATGTCCACAGCCCTGAAACCTGAGAAACAAAAAGGACTTCAGACAGTTAAGGCAGAGGACCACTACTGGGGACAGGATTCCATCTCACAAAAGTACAGTCCTCATAGGAGGGAACTCTTCAGGCAGCACTTCAGGAAGCTCTGCTATCAAGATGCACCTGGACCCCGTGAAGCTCTTACCCAGCTCTGGGAGCTTTGCTGCCAGTGGCTGAGGCCAGAATGCCATACCAAGCAGCAGATTTTAGACCTGCTGGTGCTAGAACAGTTCCTGAGCATTCTTCCTAGGGACCTGCAAGCATGGGTGCAGGCACACCATCCAGAGACTGGAGAGGAGGCAGTGACTGTGCTGGAAGATCTGGAGAGAGAACCTGATGAACCTGGAAAGCAGGTAGGTGTGAAGGGGCAGTCATTTGGCTGTGAGTGATCAGGGTATATGGACCAAGCCAAAGCAAAAAGCATGTGAAAGAACACCTGAAAGTATTTAATATGTGTACCCTAGAGAAGAACAAGGTTAAGGGAGGGACCTATCTATGTCAAATAACTAAAGTGTGGCTGGGTAAAGAGAGAGGAAACACTAGACTAATTTTATGCCAATTTGGAAAACTAGGATCAGTGGGAAGTTACAGGAAGGCAAACAGGTATCAGAGGAAAACAGAATTGTCTAACATTCATAGCTACTCATAAATAAAATGGGCTACACCATAAGAAACTCCCTCTCTATAAAAGTATTCTAGTAGAGGTTCAAGTAGCTGTCAAAGATATTGCAGAATAGTACTATCCAGTAGAAGTATGTGAGCCGTATATGCAATTTAAAATTTCTAGTAGCCACATTTAAAAATAAAAACAGGTGAAATTAAGTATATTTTATTTAAGTCAAAACAATCATGTAATCAATATAAAAATGAGGTATTTTAGATTTTTTTTGTATTTTCAAAATTTGATGTTTATTTTACACTTCGCCTGTCTCAATTTGTACTAGCCACATGTTAAGTACTTAGTAACCACATTTTGCTGGTTACTAACATACTGGACAGCATGCTTATAGAAGAATTGCCCCCATTTACTGGAATTGGGTTAGATGATTTTTAAGGTACCTTCCAAATCCAGGACTCTGATCCTGGACCTCTGCAGATCAATGAGAGAAGAGACACTGAATTTCTTTTTTTTTTCTTAATGGGTACAGTGTACATTAAGAGACACTGAATTTCACTCTTTAGTGTCCTGAATTGTGGAGATTAGCCTCTGTCTCTCTTTTTTAGTCATCATTATTGCCATTTATAGTTGAATGAAAATTTGTACACCTTTCTCTGTCCCTGGGTCCCTGGCAGATAACTGCTTTTGATTTTTTTTTTAATCTCAAGTTCTTTCAGTTCCCATAAAATCTACTTTACAAATCCAGTCATACCTCATTGTTCCCAGGTCCCAGCCAATTCAGAAAGACAGGACATACTCTTGGCCCCCTTGGGAAGGTCATATGAGTCACTGACTGTCCAGCTCCATCCCAAGAAGAACCAGCTGGAGCAGGAATCTGGAAAGTCACAACAGAAGGGTAAGGAGCAAAAGTTTTCCGTGTTTGAGGGAAGAGGTGGTTTCTTAGGTTAGAATACAACTTTCTCACTTTAATGTTCTCCTTTTAAAGATTTCCTGCTTGTCCTCCACCTCGCTATGGATAATTTTATCCTCTTTTTACCTTTGCCTCATAATGGAAAGAATTATATTTTAGTTTCACTAGATATAAAAGTTGCTATTTGGCCCAAGGGGTGGAAAATGGAATTTAACTAATCATTCAAGTTAATAATACCTTTTGTTTGTTATGCTTTTTAGGACATAACTCAAAATGAGTTAATAATACCTTATACTTCTATTTGTTATCTAATGGTTCCAGTTCCAAATTCCTTTAAATTTCCATTTTGAGACAGGAGAATTTATGGCACCCTGTATTATTCAGCTAGGGCTGCCATACAGAATACCCTGGACTGGGTGGCTTAACAACAGAAACTTATTTTCTCACAGTTCTGGAGACTAGAAGTCTGAGATGAAGGTGATAACAGGATTAGTTTCTGGTGAGGCCTCTCTCCTTGGCTTGCATACTTCTCGCTGTGTCTTCACATAGCCTTTTCTCTGTACACTCACATTCCTGGTGTCTCTTCCTCATCTTATAAGGACACCAGTCCTATTGAATTAGGTCTCATCCATGTGACCTCATTTAATCTTAATAATCTCATTAAAGGCCCTGTCTTCAAATATGGTCACATTGGGGGTTAGGGCTTCAACACAGGAATTTGGAGGGGGTGGGACCCAAGTCAGTCTATAACACACTCACATGCTGAAAGAACTAGAGAAGGGAGGGCAAGGATCAGTCAAACCAGCAGGTTTTTTTGTTTGTTTTTTTTTTTATCTGCACATGAGATTGACTGGGTTTGGTCTCCCATTCCAGCTCACTAATTATAAACTGGAGTATCTAGTATATCCCCAGGCTACATTAAAAAGCAGGCAAATTTTAGATTCCAATTTGCCAAATCTTACCCTTCTCAGTGTTCCCTGCCCTTTCTCTATAGGCTCTCATGTCCATGATGCCTCTGTTGCACAGTACCTTAAACTCTGGGCTATTTTGTATTCTCATTACTTAAATTTTACCAATATAGTTCTCTCATTCTCTAGGATCCCTGCCAGGTGATTTGTCTAATCTGAAAAATTATTTTGAGCTAAGATGTTATATCTTAGCAATATCTGTGATATGTGATATCTAGCTCATATCTGGAAAGGATGACATTCAATTATATATAATTTAAAGGATTCTTTCAGTGCTTTAACTCTAGTAGTGGAGTGCTGGTTATTGTTTGGCTTTAGGGGTGAGATTGAGAACCCCCTGTCTGTTCATTCATTCCTCTTTCACTGAACATTTATTGAACAGCAGCTATATGCCAGGCACCATGCTAGATGTAAGGAATCCAAAGATAACACACTTCAGTTAACTTCTCTTCAAAAAGCAGAAGGAAGAAGATTTTGTGGAGACAGAGCAGGGACTGTCAGAGAGGTAAGACAAACAGATGGGAGTGGTGTCATTCAAGGGAATACTATATAGTTAAAATATGATGCTTCAGGAAATCTAGCTATCCTGTGAAGCCTGAGAATTCTTAGGAAAGCCTCCATTTTGTCTATGTTGAACAGTATAGGTATGATTTCTTTTTCTCCCAGGGTACACCACCAGCAACCTTTGGCAATTTTTATCTGTATTCACCACGTCCACCACATTCCCTGCTGAAAAAGACATGCAAAAACAAAACAAAACCTGTGAAAGTCACAACACATGCCTTTCAAGAAGTGCCTTTCAAATTTCTTGTAAGCACGTAGTATCTGTTCCAAACCCTTATTTTACAATTGAAGAACTATACCATAGTGGTAGTGACTTGTCCAAGTTTCCATAAGGAGTAGAGGCAGAACTGAGATTAGACTCAGAACCTGGGGCTCCTGCCTGCTAGCCTAGAACAAAATCATTTTTAAAATGATCATGATAATGTACCAAGAAGCCAATACCTTTTAAAAATAAATGTACTATTGAATAGAGACTGACAGTGTTTTTTATGCAGTATTTCTTATTTTAAAAAATTCATTGTATCCATACTAAGAAGATAGTATTAGCTATTTGCTAGGGTAATGGGGATCATTTCCATATACATATAGCTGGGAATTATAACAGTAGTCACTTAATACAAATTATATATGACAGAAGAACTTGGACAGCTGAATCTTACAATTCTTGTAATACATTTAAAAATATTTCAAAAGTAAATGAAATCTTTATGGATATGCTGTAAGCCACAACAGACTTTCTCTGTTAGCAATAAGGTCCCCCTAGTCAGTCTTCTTAACTCTGTTCCAATTTTACTTCACTTAGCACCCAAACTTGTCCTTTTTCCCCTAGACTGTCCAGCAGCTAGTAAACATGGTTATCAAATGATCTTTGTGGACTTATCCTCATCTCAGTGATCAGGAAGGCTTGAACCTATCTGGAATTGTAACTGATAAGGACTTTTGGTATTACATATGCCAGAACAACACTGGAAGCATGGCTCTGGTAGAAGATGCTAAAACCAAATATTCCTAATTTTGTCAGTTCTGAAAAAAGTCTCCTGGAATCCTATTAGGCTGGCTCTTGAAAGAGATACATCAGCAAGACCCTAAAATTCAGTTGGTTAAGAAATAGACTGCTGAGATCCCTGAGATGAGAAAAGTTCGTATTTGACAGTTTCCATACATTATTCTTTACATTGTTCAATTACAGATCTAAGGGAAAAGGTTATAATTCAAATTGCTGATCAAGGAAAACTGATCCTGTATTTTAAAAAATATCATTTGAAGTCCTAGTGAGAGATTTTTCTCCAGCTTTCTCCTGAAGTTATGGAGAGAGACTCATCCCGAGGACTGGTAGATTACTCTGAAGACAGTGAACTGACTATTGGTGCTGACTCTTTGTGTCTTTTTTTTTTAAATATTCATCTTCATCAATAACCTACAGGGAAGCCAACCAGGAGTAACTCCAGTATGTAAGAGAAGATGTTGAACCAGTATGTTGATGTTTGAGAACATTTTTCCTAGTGGTATGGGGGTGTCTATGATTTCCAGGATTTGCTTGATAATTACTACCCTACTAACTTTGTAATACTTCTGTCAATGCATTATACTTTTCCAAATACGTTATCATACATTTCTTCGCTCATCTGATCATTCAAACAATAAGTAAGAAGGAAGGCACAGGTGATAAGGAAACCAAAGTGATTATCTTCTCCCCAAATTTAGGCAATTATCAGCAGAACCAGGACTGGAATCTGAACCTTCTGGCTCTAATCTAGTCTGCTTAATTTCTTGCCAGAAAATAATGTGGCATTGGGATTCCAAAACAATGTTATCTTAGAGCAAACAGCCCGACTTTTGAGAAAGCTGCCTGATGAAAATGATTATAAGGAGGAAGATAAGATTTGATAGGAAGGAGTTATAGTTATTACAATGAGGATCTGAATTCCTGGCACTCAGGTAGGCCAGACCCAGTGCCTTCTATACCCAGTCCAGGCATTAAAATGTTCTGGTACTCTTGCTGCTGCTTCTTTTATGCCAAAGGAACTAATAAAACTATCTATAATCAATGGTAGTTGTACAGTTGGTATTCCTAGGTCTGTTGAGATGGTAGTTTCAGCATGGAGCATGACCAAACTGGTGGTATCTTTTACCCTCTCCAAATCATCAAAACAGCTGTTTTCTTAGAGAATTCAACTCAAGTATTTACTGAATACTTGCTGTGTACCAAGTTCCATATAAGCCTGGGGTTAGGGACATGAGAATTAGGGAATGAGCACATCTATTTTGGGAGATTAGGGAAGACTTCCTAGAGGAGATAGCATTTGAGATGGCCCTTGAATAATGGGTAGGCCAGTGGTTCTCAAGTGTGGTTCCTGGACCAGCAGTATATGTCTCACCAGGAAACTTGCTAGAAATGTAAATTCTTGGGCTCTATGCCAGCCCTACCAAATCAAAAGCTTGGAGGTGGAGGAAGAGGAGCCCAGCAATCTATGTTTTAATAAGCCATCCAGATTATTCTGTTTTTGTTTTTTTTTTTTTTGAGACAGAGTCTTACTCTGTTGCCCAGGCTAGAATGCCATGGCGTCAGCCTAGCTCACAGCAACCTCATACTCCTGGGCTCAAGTGATCCTCCTGCCTCAGCCTCCCCAGTAGCTGGGACTTACAGGCATGCGCCACCATGCACAGCTAATTTATATATATATATTTTTAGTTGTCCAGATCATTTCTTTCTATCTTTTAGTAGAGACGGGGTCTCACTCTTGCTCAGGCTGATCTCCAACTCCTGACCTTGTGTGATCCACCTGCCTCGGCCTCCCAGAGTGCTAGGATTACAGGCGTGAGCCACCGCGCCCAGCCCATCCAGATTATTCTGATGTACAATAAAGTTAGAAACCACTACTCGGACTTGGGGGCGGGGGGACCAAGGGCAACATACGTAACCTAAACATCTGTACAACCATAATATGCTGAAATAAAAGAAAAAAAATAAATAAATAAAACACACACACAAAAAATAAATTAAAATAAATTAAAAAATAAAATTAAAAAATTTAAAAAAAGTTAGAAACCACTGAACTAGGATTTAGACGTGAAGAGATGATGGTGAGGATGTCAGTTTTAGGAAAAAAAAGATTCAACCCAGCACATCTACTGACCATCCACTGTCATTTCCTACTCCTTTTCCTTCCTCTATTTACCTTGACCTGCATGCTCTCATTCTGCTTCCAGCTAATTATTACCCTTCTCACACACTCCCCTCCTTGGATGGTTCTTATTCACTATATTCCCTCTCAGACCTCAAATCCTATTATCTTCTCCAGTCACTTTTACTCGATTTTACTCCCACGTACCACCTACGTTTTAAGCCCTTCCATGTTTCTGCCAAACTTTTATCTCCCTTCCCATCTCTGTTCTCCAGTTTGTCTGCCTATCCCTCTTAATTATCCTACATATCTATAGTCCCCCCATTTACCACTCTGCCTTTGCACAGGATTGTGAGGTAATCCCTTGATCTCCATTTTTGCCTTTTCCTCTCTTAATCTACTTTCAAATAACTTATCCTACCACTATCTTCCTTTCTGGGCTCTTCTTAATTTCTTCCCTATATTGTGACTATATGATGTGATGGTACCAAAAATAAGATGGTGCCAAATATTTGATATGTGTGTTGTATGTGACTTCAATAGGCTTTTTGCTTCTCAAATCCAGAATAGGACCTGTTTGCATACTGTTTGTTACAGGTGATAAAACCAGGACTAAGAATGAAGAGCTGTCCCAAAAGGAAGATGTTCCCAAAGACATGGAATTCCTTGGGGAGATAAGTGACGGACTCAAAAAAGATATCCCTCAGCATCCTGAATCCAAAGATGCTGTTGAAAATGAGGTAAGATTTGAATGGCAACAGCAGGAAAGAAGACGATATAAATGCGATGAATGTGGAAAAAGTTTCAGTCATAGCTCAGACCTTAGGAAACACAGGAGAACTCACACTGGAGAGAAGCCCTATAAATGTGATGAGTGTGGAAAAGCCTTCATTCAACGCTCACATCTCATTGGACATCATAGAGTACACACTGGAGTAAAACCTTATAAATGTAAAGAATGTGGGAAAGATTTCAGTGGGCGCACAGGTCTTATTCAGCATCAGAGAATCCACACAGGTGAAAAACCCTATGAGTGTGATGAGTGTGGAAGGCCCTTCAGAGTAAGTTCAGCTCTTATTAGACATCAAAGAATTCATACAGCAAATAAACTCTACTAATATGGAGAAAGTATTAATAACAAAATTTCTTCAGATACTCAGGCCTAACTAGTTATCATACTCTACCTTAGAGACCTTATGAGTCTCCTGAATGTGGTCAAAGCATCAATCATCATTAAAAACTTCTCTGGCACCAAAGAATCTACCTGAGTAAAATATCTTTTTATTTCAAATTAGTTCAGTTTTTTGGGAGGAATCAAGAGTTATTTCAGAAAGCCTTGTCTACTGACAGCACTGCCCACTTGCAGCCCAAGATCAATGTTTCCTAGTTGAAAGACAGTGAATTCTACCTCTGGCTCCTTTTTACTTGACCATTCAGTGTATGACTTTAGACAAGACCCTCAAATTTTCTCTGCTTTCATTTCTCCTTCTATAAATTGCAGATGATTAAATAGAGACCCACCACATATGTTTTGACAAGTTAAAATAGATTAAAACTACTTTTGAAATTAAGAACTAAAACACTAATTTATTTGTTTTCCATCATTACTGATATAATGGCCTAAATATTTATCCTTTTCGAGTGTGATCTTAAATGTAGGAGGTGTGATCATTTTGTGGAAATTTTTTGTTTGCCAATCATAAAGAAGAAGGTATTAGAAAAGACAGGAGGCTGGCTGGGCATGGTGGCTTTCGCCTCTAATCCCAGCACTTTGGGAGGCCAAAGTGGGAGGATTGCTTGAGGCCAGAAGTTTGAGACCAGCCTGGGAAAATAGCCAGATTCTGTCTCTACCACACACACACACACACAAAAAAAAAATTCGTAAAAAAAAAAAAAAACAAGCGTGGTAGTATGTACCTATAGTCCCAGCTACCTGGGAGGCTGAGGCAGGAGCATCACCTGTGCCCAGGCTTTCAAGGTTACAGTGAGCTATGATCATGCCACTGCACTCCAGCCTGGGCAACAAAAGTGAGACCCTGTCTCTAAAAAAAAAAAAAAAAAAGACAGGCGGCTAAGGAAAACATTAAAGGAGAAAGGAAAGCAATGAGTGATTAGTAGAAGCTGCTGGGGAGGGGAATGAGAGAGTGTGTTAAGGATCTGTAACTTTAAATAAATCTCTTTTGGATCTCGGGTTATTGTAAGTTGAGGGAGATGGGGAGGGATTAGTCTAAAACTGGGCTAATATCGTAGCCAGTACCCACAGTGACTCAAATAAAATGGAAAATTCCATTCCTTAGTAACGTTAGTCACATTTCAACTGCTCAATAGCCATGTTAGAAGCCACTATATTGGACAGCACATGTATATACCAATTTTATCATTGCAGAAAGTTCTAAAGGACATTGCTGCCTAAAAAAAAAAAAATCACCGCTAAGGTATCTTCTAGCCTTCATATTCTGTGATTCTGAGTTCAGGAAGGTAGCTAAAGAGATACCTGCGGCGGCTGCAATAGCAACAGTAGAAAAAATGGAAACACCCCAAATTGAAATAATTATGTAAAAACTTTACAGCACTTTTTCAGCCTTGACAAAAGAGTATTGTAATTGAAGGAAGGTGATCATTAAAGTAAATCTAATCTATTATCAAACTGAAAGCTTATATACCACCTCACCTCTATGAAAAGATTGTGATTACCTTTACAAAGTAGCATCCCCTGTCAAATACCCTACACTGGGACTCTCAGGACACCAATACTTGAGTGAACAATCCATTATTTTTTCTTTTGGTTTCTGGATGCATTAGCATTTCATGTGCTTCCAACAGTTTTACATCCCTAATTTGAGAATTTTATAGCATGACAGGAATTGTAGCCTAAAGGCCCAGCACATTGAAATTTATACCACCATCAAACTGCCGGGAACAGAGCTCTGGTTCCTTGACTAGTTCTAGGAATAGTTATCACCAGGGCAATCAGGAAGAAGTGATCTAATCTCTTGTTGAATGTATCAATTAAGCACACTTGCTTTTGCATTTTGTTTGAGATCAGGAAAAAAAAAATAGAATCATTTTTACAGGAAGATGAATCTTAGAGCATTCCTCATAGCACCATAAAGATAAACTTAGTTTTTATGTTTTGGACATAATGGTCCTTTTTTAAAAATGTACGTTTATTTTGACTGTCTTAAATCAACTGATACAAATTTTTAAAATGTCAAGCTTCATACTAATTCTTGTTTTATGACTTACTATAATCATCTGAGCAATATTTTGAAGCATTTGAAACAACTGAAAAAAGGATTTTTTATTGGTCATGAAGAGAAAAGTAAAGTATTAATTCTTTAGTATTAGAAACATACTTCCTTAAAAAATAAAGTCAGGTGCTTACTGAATAATGGCTTTTCCCCCTTTCCCTTTAGTCTTGCTGAGAAACACTATAATGTTTAAAAACTGTTCACAGTCTTTAAAGGTGAAACTCATATTTCTGATCTTATTCTGCCTTGAATTTAGAGCCTTCTGCAATGGTAAGAAAGATGATCTTCGCTACCACAAGATTAGATTAGGTTTCCTAAAACTGGTAAAGGCATGGTAGACTGATTTGTCCTTTATCATTCTCTATGACAGAACATTCAATTCAGCTAGTAGTTTTGAATACTTGTTATATACAAAGAACTGCTCTAGTCTCAGACTTCTGCTTAGAGTTCTACTTAAAGGTTGAGTGAAGAGTAATTTGGAACATTACAACCATGCTACCCTTTTTAGGTTAGATGTTGATTCCAAATTGCCACCACAGTGTCCACCACAGGTTTGGTCTACTATGGACAAGAGGGATAATGGTAAAAGTCAGAAATAGAAAGAAATGGAGCCCGAGACAACCTGGAGTGATATAGGCAAGAGAAGAAAGGCCAGTGGGATCTGGGATTACTGCAGGCAAAGGCAAAGGAGGCATGAAGTCAGTGGAGATCTAAGTAGTTGCTGGTATTATGGAGAAACAGGCAAGGTCCTAGAGTATGCATGTAGAAACCCACCAAAGAAACTGGTCAGGGTGCAACCAGTTGGAAAGAAAAGCACTAAGTTCAATCACAGTGACAGTTATTGGAAGAGGAGATGTCATATGTTGGACATTGTATTCAGAATCACGGGATTCTAGCAGAGAGCCATCCTGGATGGATAGCACCTGTTCTAGGAGAACCCTGAATGTGGAAGGCAGTTTCTCAGAGTTGTGTCAAAAGGAAATGCATTTTTGCTTCTCCCACCTTTCTGGAGGAATTTTTTTTTCCTTGAGGAAGGAGGTAAAAACTTGTATTTTGTAGTCTTCATGAACTAACAGGATAGACAGTGATTGTAAGAGGTAGCTATAGGGAAGATGAGGGGCAGCTCTCTCAGACACAGAGTGAGTGGGATTGGTGGTAAACTGGTGATTCTGAATGAGGGAGCCAACAGCTATGAATGGAGGAAATAAATGAGTGTTGAGGGAGGGGCTGTAGGAGATATGAATGGGCACTGGTGAAGAGGGAGAAAACAATATAGAGGAGAAAAGGAAGGAAGGAAAAGAGAATAATTTTTAAAAAGAGCAAGGGCATAGGGAGAGGAACAAAGATAAAACAAGGAATGGAGATAGGGAAAGATAGAAGAGGGAGATAAGTATTAATAGTTCTAATATATTGTCATCAATCATATTTGAGACAGTGGGTCATATGATACAAGCCATACAAAGGTGAATATATTAGCTCCTGGTCCCAAGGTGCTTCAAGTCTTACGTGTACAGCACACATTATTTATATTATCTTTATTAAATAATCTACATCCTTATCCTGAGCATGAAATTAATTTCATTATAATCTAATCACAAAGTCCATCAACAGTGAAAATACAACTGGAAACTATGAAGTGCTTCAAAACAACCTCTTCTCCCCTTAGTAATATCACAAGGGAGTTAGGCTGACATTTTAAAAGAGTAGCTATCTCAGTCTTTCTTATTCAAATCCTCTAAAGCAAGATTTCTCAGCCTTAGTTCTATTGATATTTGGGGCCAGACAATTCTTTGTTGTGAGGGGCTGTCCTCTACATTATAGGATGTTTAGCAGTATTCCTGGCCTCTACCCACTAGATGTCACTAGCACTCCCCATTTGTGATAACCAAAAATGTCTCTGAACAACTTTTGGAGCAAATGTCCCCTGAGGGGCAAAATTGCCCCCAGTTGAGAACCACTGCTCTATAGAAAAATAATCTGATTTCCATGACTATTACATATCATATATACATTAAGATTCTATTTAGAAATGCTACATGTGACCAACACTACTGGACCCTTTTCCTACAGCAGAAAATGATTCTCTGAATACCTAAAATCTGTGTAGCAGTCATGCTAAAATGCAGTCTACGTTAGAAAGCCTTACCTCAATTACTGGTGAGGACCAAAGGAATTTGTCTTCAAATGTGACTTACATAAAGAGCTTACACTGCATTTTTGCAGACCTCCCTTTCCCTTCATGTCACACTTCTGGTGCTACCTTCTCCTTTGCCCCTTGACCCAACTATGAATATAGATACTTTATCCTTGGTCTAGATCTGTGGTGTCTAATATAGTAGCCATTAGGTACATGCGGCTATGCAACTAAGGAACTAAATTTTTTATTTTATTTAATTTTTAATTAAATTGAAAAACGGATACTCAATTCAGTTACTGGAATAATTTGAGTATATGAATCTGTTACGTAGATAGGCTCTCCAGCTCTTCTTGGGACAAGGATTCCCTACTTTGGTGCTGTCTTGAGCAGTTGTTCCACCTTGGAAAAAGGATAAGGGTGGGTACTCCATTTTGGTGTTGCCCACCCTTAATCCTATCTTAATCAACTGCTACACCTGAGGAAGGAGGGAATGCTTTATCAGTCTGAGAATTCCTCAGCCCAGGCATAATAGGATTTAGAAAGTGACCCAGAGTAACCTAAGGGTAATTATGCCATTAGCTTGAATCCACACTGTGGTTCACCCTCCCCAGATGGGCTTTCTTGGAGGGAGCTCATATATACCTGTTGATCATCTGATAGAATCCCACACCTCCCCTTCCCCAGACTGGGTTCATAAAAGGAAACAGAGAGAGTGGGTCGGTTGGTCAGTGAGTCAACAGATTAATTTCACCTGTCTTTTAAAAATTTTAAAATTATAAAGCTGTATCCTATTATATTCCTATTTATTAGAACTGACCAAAATATTCTCACCCTCAAAGTAGGTCCCATTCTCTATGTTCCAAACAACATCACTTCTATGAGACTAAGTTCTACGACGTCAAGGACTTTTTACCATTTCTTATGCATTCATTCAACGAACATTTATTGAGTGTATGCTGTGTGCCTAAGCCTCTATTCTAGGTACTGGGGATATAGCAGGAATTAGATAAATGAGATCCCTGCTGTTTTAAGGCTACGTTACAGTAAAGGGAAAAAAACAAACAAGACAAATATCAAATAGAAATAAGTGGTATGTAGAATATAATAATGAACTGAAATGAAACATAGCCTGAATGACTATTACAAGTGGTCAGAAAAGGCTTTTCTGGGGAGCTGACATTCTAACTGAAATATAAATGTCCAGCCTTGGGAAGTTCTGCAGAAGATAATTCCAGGAAAAGGCAACAGCTAATGCAAAGTCTCTGATAGGAATGAATCTGGTATGTTACAGGAACTTAAAGAAGGCCATGTGTTCTAAAGCGCTAGATTAAGGGGAAAGTGGCATAAAATTAGATCAGAGAGGTGAACAGGGGCCAGGATGTGTAGTCTAAGCATGGTGCGGCATCACTGGAAGGATGGAACATGATCTGACTTTTCTTTTTAAAAGACCATTCTGGCTCCTTAAAGAAGTAAGAGTGCAAAAAGAGCAGAAGCAAGACCGGTCAAGAGGCTATGGTAGTAACCTAAGTGAGAAAAAGGTAGTGGCATGGACCATGGGTTTGCAGTGGGTAAGAAGAGAAATAAACAAATTTAAGGTACATTTGAGATAAAGCCAGAGCAACTTGCTAATTGTTATAGACTCCTAAATTCTCAGATGAAAATATGTTTATGTATTAGGTAAACGTATGTAATTGCTGTTTTTGCAGGTCAAAAACAGTCAAATACCAGCAATTTCAAATGATTTAACCTAATAGAAACAAAATAAGGACAGAGAGGAATGCAACAGGAGAAGGGACTTTGGAATGGGCCTAATTAATTTATTAAAATGAAAATTTGTATTATTCTCTTCTCCTTAAAACTTTCTGTGGAAGATATCCTTGTCAAAGAACGCCTTTGTCTAAAGTCAAATTACCAACAAACCCGATGAGATTCAGAACACTGCTACAATAACATGTTTCTGTACAAACTTACACCTCAATATGGATAGCACATTTCCTAAGCTGATAAAAATCAGGTTATCAATGAATAGCGGTAGAGCACGAAGTTAAGAGAAGAATGCCTGGGTATGAATCCTGTTCCGCCAGTTATTAGCTATATGACCTTGGCTAATACACTTATTCTCTCTGTGCCACATGTTCCCCAACTGTAAAACAATACTGTAATGGTGTCTGCCTCATCAAGTGGGAATTATGAGTGACCCAATATAAAGGTTTTAGAATAGTGTCTGGCACATATTGTTATAAAAGTCTTAGCCCCTACTAATAGCACTGCTAAGTCTGTTTGTTAGCATTAAATTCAGCATTTTCTTCCTCTCGAAGCTGCTTAAATGAATTAACTCGTATTTGGTCTTCATGAACTCGCTGCATTGTTGCTGTTGTATTTTTAAACAATATCCATAATCTTAACAATTATCATAATTTTGAACTGCTCCCTAATACCTACTCCAATCCCAACCCAAACAGTCCAGCAGCAGACAGCAGAAGCCACCACCCAACCTCGCCCTCACTCCAACACTCACCGGCCAGACCTCTCTCATCTGTTTTCAGCCTCTGGTCCAGGGAGGGCTCAGCTTACAAAGCGGCTTAAGGAGTTGCTCTGGAACCATTAGCAACCGGAAATGGCTAGAGGTCGCGAGAGAACAGGAAAAGAGGGCCGGCCTTTCCCGGCTCCCGAAACACTGGGGTTCCGGCCTGGAAAGAGACCCAAAGGTCCTACATGGATAAAGAGGGGACCTATTTATGTGGATCCGGAAACACTGTCTGGCGGCCGGTTCGGACTGGGCTCACGGCCGCTGGGCCCTTCTCCAAAAGTAGGCCCACCACGGACTTGTGGAAATCTCCGGAATGCCTGGGGACCTGCATCTGCCGCGGCCCTCAGATTCCTATCCCAGCCCTTTCTGCAGTTGTCGGCTACAGCCTGAGGCTTTGAGCGTGGGGTCCAGCAGGCCAAAGCACCGAGGGGGCCAGCGTGCCTCCTGGGAGAGGAGCGGTCCTACAGAGCTGCCGCCTCAGGAGAGACCCCAGTCGACCGCTGCCGGGAAAAGGAGCGTTCTACTGTTTTAGTTCAGCCCGGCCGCAGGCGCTTGTCTCCCATAGAGGGGCGGGCGGGGACGCTTGCGACTTTGGGTCAGACTAGGGAGGGGCGCCGAGGAGCGTTCCTCCATTCACGTCTTGTGCTTGCAGACTGTACATGCTCACTGATCTGGCAGAACCTTGTGTACTTAGGGAGACGAAAAGTGGCCTGATTTGATTCTCTGATCTTTAGGGCAAAGTGAGGACCCAGAGCGAAATGAGTGAAAAGTGCCGGTGCTAGAATCCTTTAGACCTGGGTTCAAATTCTGATTCCACTGCTCTCCAGAGAGGACCGAGGGCAATTTTAAAGCCTCTCCAAGCCTCAGTTTCCTCGTTTGTGTAAATCGGTTTAATAACTTAGTGCCTATTTCATATGCTGGTTTTGACGATTAACTAGAGTGCATGTAAACACTAGTCTTAGGACATTTCTCTCCTTTCCTGGGTGTCAGCTAGCACTCTCATTCTTGTCAGACCAATGAGACTAATTAACCAACTTTTGTTTTTCTGGAGCACGTATAAAAAAGAGTAAAGTGCAGGACTTGTGTAAAGGAGAAACCAAGAAGAACGCAAAAGATTGACTGTCATTGTGAGCTTCGTATAGGTGCTCATCTCAGCACTTTCACCTCATTTGGCCTCTGGCAGGTGATGGGTTCTTGATAAGTGCTTGGATAAATAAGGACCTATTTAGGAATTAAAACTAGAACAGAAAGGAGGAGATTAATCTGACGGATTAATTTAGCTAGTTGACAAAGCAAGTCAAACCACTTTTCCTGTCAAAATGCATACACATCTGCATATTTCAAGGGCTACCATGTAATGCAATTGGGAGGGTGATCTCAACAGACACCGAAGCTGAGGAAGCTTTAATCTATTTGATAGCAAATGTAACAATAGCAAGAAAATATAAGATAGAATGTGATCAGTGCTAAATAGGATGTAAAATCCTGAGAGAGAGAGAGAGAGAGAGAGAGAAGGACCTGTTACTATTAATAGAATAATAAACCAGTGTTTTGATTGAGTAGTGAGCAATGAGACAAATCCTTTGACTTGGAAGTACTGGGGAAATGTTACCGTGATTATGGGGTAGGGAGAGAGACATTCTGGAAGGCAGTAAAAGGTAAAGGGGATTGCTAATGGTAGAAAAAAGGGAAAAATTTAAATGTTTATAAAAAGGAATAATTACACATGCCATGTTCTATTGTGGAATACCATTCAGCCTTAAAATGATAAGTGATCAATGAAAAAATTATCAGAACAATATATACTATTTTCTTATATATATGAGATATATATACAAGAATATATATGTTATATTCTTGGAAGAAAACTATATAGATGTAATTATTAATATGTATGGTATTTGTACAAGTTAAGGAAAAGGATGCACTCCAAACAACAGTGATTATTACCCCTATGTTAAAAAATTGTAAAGTTTTCACGCTACTTAACTTGCCACAATTTTATGTATACTGACAGAAGACACTAGACTCTTAGGTCAGAGACAAAAGACTTTATTATTTAATGACTCAGGTATCATGAGCTTTTGTGGGGGCTGGGCCTAGAAGAAAGGATAGATAGATGGAAAGAAGATGAGTAGAGTGAATGAAGGGTCAGGTGAAAACGCCTGCCAGAAGCTGCTTGTTTGCTGTGTGCAAAGGTCAGCTGAAAACAGCTGACCTGTATGGAAGTTGTTAAAGAAATTAGCAAACAGCCCTGACCCTTTGCACGTGTCCTTGGAAATAAATACCGGGAGGAACGTAGGTGAGGAGGCCGTTTTCTCCTTTAGACTTTGGCTTCTTCTCTTCTCTCTAAACACTACGAGTAATTATTCATTCCTTCGCTACTGAGCTCAGGAGTGAAAAGCAGTCGCTAGAAGTGGTGACCTCGACGTAATTCGGGAATCCCCGTATCCAGTGAGCGTTTTCGTTGTCCGGACTACAAGGGGATCACCCCGGTAAGGAATAGGCCCGTCCGCTGCTTTGGGAAAGGGACCAACGCATGTAGTTTCAGAAGGGGATTTCTAACATGGGGTAAGAGCTGACAAAAGATCAGCGAATCTATCTGCGCATTTTGCAGCGACCCTTAAAAGCTGCTCAGTGTTCTGTTGAACCAAAAGCCTTACAGCAGCTCTTATATGCGGTAAGGCAACATTGCCCCATGTTCCCAGATGAGGGCACGTTAGATTTACAACTCTGGGAGCGAGGAGGTAAGTTTTTTAAGAAGAATTTTGGGCAGGGGCTTCCTGTGCCCCTTGTGTTAAATATATGGAGCCTGGTGTGAACAGCGCTGACTTCCTTGCACGTTCCTACGGGTTCTAGTCCCTTGGAACCCGCACCGCCGCAGTCTGCTCGGTTGGAGAAGCCAGAAGCCAGCGTCCCCTGCCATCCTCTCCACCATCGCCTTCTGCGGTTGAACAGGAGGAGCGGCTACCTCCTCCTACTCCCCCTCTCAAAAGGGATCTCTAGTCCTCTTCTGGTAAACCATCTACTTTTCAACGTTGTCTACAGGAGGGCCAATCTTTATGGGGACAAGATTTGCTAGAACAATGGAATCTTCGTCTAACTACCCAGCCTTTTCATTAGGGGCCTCCGCTCAGGTGCATCTAATACAACCCACACCTTTACAATGGACTACTAATTCGCCCATCTGGATAGAGCAGTGGCCCGTTAATCAGGATAAATTAAAACATTTACAATCTCTTGTCCAGGACTAACTTAAAGAGAAACATACAAAACTTTCCCTGAGCCCTTGGAACACTCCTGTATTCATCATACCTAAAAAAGAACAGTAAGTGGCGTTTACTACAGAACCTAAGCGCTCTTAATGCTATTATAGTCCTGATGGGACCTCTACAACCCAGTCTTCCCCAGCTGTTGTTAAGTCTAAGAGATTGGCCTTTGATTGTAATTGATTTAAAAGATTGTTTTTTCACAATTCCTCCAGTGAAACACGACCGGAAAAGGTTTGCATTTTCTGTTCCCACTTATAATAATGCCCATCTGGTTGACAGGTATCACTGGAAAGTCCTTGCACAAAGAATGTTAAATAGTCTCACTATTTGTCAATATTGTGTTCATCAAGCCCTACTCCCTTCTCGGCGCCAGTTCCCATCTGCTATCCTCTATCACTATACAGATGACATATTATTAGCTCCTACTCAAGCAGAATTATTGTTTGTCTATGTACAAACATATACTGCCGTCCATGGGCTGCAAATTGCCCCAGATAAAATACAACTTACCCAACCCTGGCGCTATTATAGTTATCTACTTTTTTCCCATTCCCTATGATCCCAACAAATAGCAATCTCCTTGCCTTCTACCCTGACACTACATTCATTACAACAACTTTGGGGACATATGAATTGGATACATCCCACTTTAGGAATACTAACCAACAAATAGATCATCTTACTAATACATTAAAGGGTGATCCATCTCCATCTTCACCTCGTTCATTCACATCTCTGGCATTACAGGAATTCCACAGTATCAACAAAGCCCCATAATCACTGTCAACTGTCATGCATAGACCCTGACAAATCCATTCTTTTATTTATCTCCAACACCCCCCCATCTCCAACTGCTCTTATAGGCCAATTAACACCTCACATGTTCCTTTGGAATGGTTATTTTTACCTCACACTCCCCCCAAAACCTTTTCTCCCCTTCTAGATCTCTTTGCCCCTTTAATTATTAAGGGACACCGTCATACACAATAATTGCCTGGATTAGATCCACACACTATGTATCGCCCTATTTGTAAGAACTGCTTCGAAGCAACTTTACATAATGCTTTACTTTGGTAATCAGCCCTTGCAAGTTATGTAGGTTCTCTTTCCTTCCATTACCCCTCTGACAAGCTTCTCTCCACTCTCTCCTTGCTTGCTGTACAACTGCTTACAAAACTCTCCCCTACATCTCTTCCTGCTGCCCAGACAGTGTTCATAGATGGTTCAAGACGATCATCTAAAGCAGGAATTGCATGGAAAGATGGTGATTGGAAATATTTATCCACCTCCAATTTTCCCTCCACTCAACAAGCAGAATTAGAGATGCTTATATTAGCTTTAAAAACATTTCCATTAGAACCCCTAAACATCACTCCCATTATGTATTCTATTCCTTTCTCTATATCCAAAATTCTATCATTAAGGATATACCTAATCAAACTTCAACAATTCCTTGTTCTACAGCACTTATTAGATATCAGGCGACACCCCCTCTTTATTTCTTATATTCATGCTCATACCCCTTTGCCTGGACCTCTGACAGAAGGAAATAATGCCGTTGATTGTCTCGTTTCCTACCATGTATATTCCACTAATGCCTTTAAAAATGCCATAAAGTCCCATCAGTTCTTTCACCAAAACACTCGAACACTTACTAAACAGTTTCTCATTACCCAGAAACAAGCTCGTCACATAATACGTGCCTGCTCAGCTTGTTAGGCTGTACAAGGTGTGCCTTTATCACCTGGGATTAACTCTCTCAGCTTAATTCCTAACTCACTCTGGCAAATGGACATTACTCATTCCCCTGCCTTCAGGCACCTTCAATATCTACATGTAGCTGTTGACACTTAGGAATGATTCGTGCCACTCCATTATCGGGTGAGCGTGTCTCCTATGCTATCACTTATTTGTTAAACTCCATCGCTTACGTAGGGCTTCCTCATACTGTAAAGACTGATAATGGACCCTGCTACACCGCAGACTACTTGCCTTTCAGACTACTTTACAGGACTGGAACATTTGTCACATCACTGGCACTCCACATGACCCTACTGGACCCGCAGTTGTTGAGCAGACCAACCAAACCCTAAAAAATTATTTGGAAAAACAAAAGGGGGCGTACTCTGCCCCTCCACAACAAAGAGTAGCAAAGCATTATACACTGTTAATTTTTTGACTTTGTCCAGTCTCCAGCCACCCTCCACCACGGTCCTTTGTCATTACACCTCCCTTTGAGGATCCCAACCGAAGCCCTGACAGCATGTGGGTGTGGCAGGGACTCCACAGGAACCTGGGATGGCCCTTTTGGTGTGTGAACATGGGGAAGAGGATATGTTTGTGTTCAAACTTCTATAGGTCCAGAGTGGTTCCCTTCCAGACGAGTTCGCCTATATGATGAGCTGGATTGCACAAATGAAACGTCTCTCCCTCCAGCTGCTGCCAATGGGGGTCCTGCTGCGACAGACACGTAACACCGTGATGGCACCCAGGATCATGTGGGGTCAATAGAAACAACTAGAGACACAGGCCTCAGCTATGATGACACAATTGGGGGCTCCTTCTACCCTGGGGAACATTTTTCTGGCATATTTGGCTATTGTTGCCCGTAATAGCAGTCAGGTACCCTGAGGGCTGCTTTGCAGCCTTTTTCTCCTTTTATTTCTCCCATGCAGTACAGCCACAGTTTACTGGGCTCATGTCTTAAACCCGCCTGTGTTTAAGCCCGTAACAGGGTGGGACTCGGAGATCCCTCTGTCTACCAATGACTCAAACAGGACTGGAGGAGTATGGTTGCCTCCATGTTCCTGGCAAAATAATTGAACAGACTGGCTTAATATCAAGATCAGTAGTTTATCATTCCTCTAATCCTCCTGTGTGTGTTACCAACTTCCATAATGTAACATGGTGCATTCCCATGACCACCCAAAAATATATTATCAATCGGTTGTGCTTGGTCTTGTCACTTTCTGTCTTTTTACTTTCTAGGACGACAGATCTACCAGTTGATGACCTCCCAGCACCATTATGAAAAGACACTGGCTGAAGCTTACATCTGTTTCTCCTATTCTCACTCGGTCTCTAATTTTAAATAAACAAAAAGGGGGACATGTGGGGCCTGGGCCTAGAAGAAAGAATGGATAGATGGAAAGAACATGAGCAGGGTGAATGAAAGGTCAGGCGAAAATGCCTGCCAGAAGCTGCTTGTTTGCTGTGTGCAAAGGTCAGCTGAAAACAGCTGACCTGTATAGAAGTTGTTAAAGGAATTAGCAAATGGCCCTGACCCTTTGCACGTGTCTTTGGAAATAAATATGGGGAGGAAGTTAGCTGAGGAGGCCATTTTCTCCTTCAGACTTTAGCCTCTCCCCTTCTCTCTAACACTATGTGTTTTGAGTAATTATTCATTCCTTTAGTAGTGAGCTCAGGAGTGAAAAGCAGCTGCTACAAGCTTTGTGTTCCCTTGTCCCCAAAGCCCACAGAAGTGATGTGGAGAAGCCCAAGTAGATGCAGCTCACACAGTGGGCTTTTATCCTAGCAGAGGAACCCCAAGCTTAGGAAAACCCAATCTTTGCTAAACTTTACCCCAGAATAAGACATTATCCTTATTATCCTGGTCAGGAAACAAATCTACTCTAGAAGGAGATACAAACATCCTTGAAAAGATAATCTGAAAGACAAGTCTGCCACAATCTTTGCAGAAATTCAAGAGCCCCTTGGAGAACTGTCTTCCAACACTCCAGGTAATAGCATTTGGGGGTAGAGATGCCAGTTTTTTTTTTTTTTAACTTTACATACTTCCGGGCTATAATTTTTTCATGTTTAATTTTGATTTTTTTTTTTTTTTTGAGACAGTCTCATGCTGTTGCCTGGGCTAGAGTGCCATGGCATCAGCCTAGCTCACAGCAACCTCAAACTTCTGGGCTCAAGCAATCCTCCTGCCTCAGCCTCCTAAGAAGCTGGGACTACAGGTGAAAGCCACCACGCCTGGCTAATTTTTTCTATTTTTAGTAGAAATGGAGTCTCACTCTTGCTCAGGCTGGTCTCAAACTCCTGACCTCAAGCAATCCTCCCACATCAGCCTCCCAGAGTGCTAGGATTATAGGCATGAGCCACGGCACCTGGCCTTATTTGAATTTTTAAAAATGTAATAAAAAATAAAAGGCAAGTAGAAGTTCAGATTTTTTAGTAAGAGATAAGGAGCCATTCAGGTTAGTGATTGGGAGAATGATAATATTTAAGGGCATGAACATGGTAACCATGCCTTGGATAGTTAGGAAGACTATCTCAAGACTGCAGTCACCTACGTATGAGATAATTAAAACTGAGAATAGTTACATTAATGGAGAAGAGCAACATTTCAGTGGAGAAATCTGGCTCTGATGATTTCTCCTTTATCTCCATATTTCATCTGGGTATATCAAGAAAGCCTCTCTAGCCTTGTATAACTTAGAAATTGATATGACTGATAATAGTGATAACTCACTGGGGTTTTAATTTTGCATTTCCCTGATGAATAATGATGAGTACTCTTTCATGTACTTACTAGCCATTCATTTAATTTTTTTGTAAAGCATACATTCAAATCTTTTGCCTATTTGTGCTGGATTGTCTTGTTGTGATAGTTCTTGATATATTGTGGATACCAGTTCTTTGTCACATATACGTATTGCAAATATTTTCCAACGTGTAGTCTTTTTTTACTTTCTTAATGGTGCTTTAGCAGAAGACTTAAATTCTGATGATTTAAATTTTAGGATTTAAGATTTTGATGAAGATTTAAAATTTTGAAGTCAAATTTATCAATTTTATGTTATCAGTGCCTTGTATGTCCAGTTTGAGAACTCTCTGCCTAGGCCACGATGCTATTTTACTTCCTACGTGTACACAGCTATGTACACAGTATGTACAGATACAGTTGTGTGCACAAGTATGTACAGATACAGTTGTGTGCACATTGTATCTGTATAACTACATATATGCACAACTTTGGATTTAAAAAATTCTTTTTTAAATATGAAAAAAGAAACAGAGTTCTAGTCTGTTGCCAGTTACCTCCAATTACTATCCCAGTTGGAAGGCAAGAACTGTGAAATAAAGAGCAAAAGTAAGTGCACTGAAAAAGTCTACTAGCACTGTAACTTCTTGTTGTTTATGGTTTACTTCTTTTGTTGTGATGACAAGATGGCAAAACCCTTAAAAACAAATGAAAACTACGTGGTGGGTGGACAAAATATGTGGGAGTTAGGAATGGGGAAGGGATAGTAAGATCGGTGGTGGCTACCCGCGGGAGCAGATAAAGGGAAATTAAGACTGGAACGGTACCTGAGAACTCAATAAATAGGTAGTTAGGAAAGGCACTGAAGGGAATAAAAAGATGGGACCCAAACAACAGAAATAAGACACTTCCCACAACCTCTACCCCCCTAAAATCCTATTTAATCTGAAAAGTTAAAGGCTTTAACACAACAGGTATATAAAGAATGAACATAGATCTGTGTCCTAAATTTTGTGGTATTAAAAGGTTCTACTCCTGAAGTTTACATCATAGATTAGCATTAAAACAGCTATGCAGCAAAGCAGGTTTTGTAAGAGACTGAAATTCACCAAGAAAGGGTGGAAAATATGTAAAGATTCAAAAAATTTATTTTTAATTACAATTTTTTAAATACTTAACAAAGTGTACTAGCTGCCATGCCATAGGGAATTCACAGAACTATAACTGATTAGAAGAGTTCTTCAAGAAATTTGCAGTCTATGTGGGAGGACTGTATATATTTATGAAGTGAAAACAGTAAAGTACAAGGGAGTATCTGATAGGGCCAAACGCGAGTGCAGTCAATTAGCGTCATAAGGATCCATAAAATGCTCCCTGCTCCACTGCTTTCCCAGGTTCCTCCAGTTCTCAGCCCCGGCCTGCGCACGCCAGCAGATTTGCCCCCAGGGGACCGTTACCCTTGCCAGCGAACGTGCGTTAGCCAGACGGGCTCGAGAGGCGGAGGGGACGCTAAAGTCCGTTATTCCCCAGGACAGTCACTGTCCCCAGCAGCAGCGCAACCCTGCAAAGCGCAGATGAGGGAGAAACCCAAGGCAAAACGTACTGTGGGTGAGGAGCGTGTTGGCCCCTGTCCCCTCCATCGACAGACCATAGAGCTTTCAGACCTCCAGTATTCCTAGAGAGCTTCCGGAAGTGCCTTTGGGGCAGGATTCGTGCTGGCTGGTGTTGTGCCTCCGGAGGTTTGGAAGTTAGTGGCTGGAGGGACCTGGTCCTGGTACTGCTTTTGTCCCCTTTTTCCCCTGACCTTCTTCCGAGTTTGTTCTTACTTTGCAGCCTCCTTCCCCACCCCGGGCTGCCTCTGGGACTCACGGTGAGTATGGTCGTGCTGTGGACCGGAGGAAAGGGGGCGCTTTGTGCCTGGACTAGGCCGCGGCTGAGGACAGGCCTGAGGGGTCTGAAGAGGGATCCTGTGGGGTGGTAGACTGATTCGGACTGTGAGGGGCCGCCTTAGTTGCTAGCGCAGGCCGAGTCCGTGTCCCCAAACTTTTTGTGAGGGAACCTTTTATGAAGATTTGCTTTCTTTATAGCTAATTATTTTATGGTATTATTTTTTAGTAGATCTTATTTGTTTTAAAGTAGGGAACTTCCCCCTCCTTATCTTTTATCCAGCTATTTCCATGGTCTGAATTGTTTTCACTTAGCACCGTTTTACGTTTCGGTCGCAATAAAATTCTAACTTTTTGAAAAATACCTATTTTGCTTTTGGAAGCCCCAGTTATCTATGGACCTTTCTATTTTTGCTGTTAAGTTATTCTCCTTTTAGCGTATTCAGAGACTAGTGGTGTGTTGACTGGATAATTGTACAAAAGAAACATTTTTTAAAACTTCGGAGTAATATAAAATTCAACATCAGAATACTTTGCTTATTTCATTTATTAAAGCTAACTGAAGTAGATGTCTGTTAACTCTTTGGGAGGGTCCCCATTTCCAAAACCCAGGTCAGTCATGAGTAATTTTTGTCAGGCTCCTTGACTTGCCACCACCACCTTCAAAAATATATCTTTGTTGTTTGATTAGTTCAGTTGAGTATATTTATGTAGCAATCATTGTTTTGGCAAATGCATACATGTTTTGTATTTCTGTTTTGGATAAGTGTAAAATATGGTAGGATATTAAAAACTTTCAGCTAATGCAATTTCAGATAACTAGAAAGTATAGTATTTGCTTCACCTACCTTTTCTGGAAATTAAATCCTGGAAAATATTTTTTTGTTTTGTTTTCAGTTCCCAAACAATTCTCAATTTAGACTTAGTCTGAAGAATTTTCAACAACTAGTGAAAAAATAATGCTTTTAAAAGTTGTCTTCAATAGTTCACAGTATTATAGCATTTAAGATCCAGAATAAGCTTTAAAGATTATCTATTTTAAATTCATAAATCAATAAACTTGAAGAGGTGTTAAGGAGAATACAAAAGAATTGGTCTTCATCCACAAGGTGCTTACCAACTTGATACAGATGTGTATACTCAAAACTTTTTGAGAGGAAGGTACATAGCAGACTGATTTTGTACTCATTTATAGGTGGTAATTCTCAAAAACTGGCTGATTAGAGAGGGAAGAGACAAAAAAATGGAAAATTAGCCACTAAAAAGAATAATCAAGATCAGGAATGGACAAGACCTGTTGGCTCCTGTGGTATAAAATATGAATAAACCTTCATATGACTTCTATCTGTAACTATTGAGACTTTAACCACATCAACAATATAAAGTTCTCGAATGCTGCACACTTCACGTTGAAATATTTTATAGCTAGTATTGATGAGGATTGATTGTAAGATGTCCAGTTGTTGAGTAGTTAAAAATGAACCTTGGCTTTAATGAAATTTATAAGAAAACATGGTAGAACTATAACTATATAGTATCACATTCTAAGCAATTAGACCTTAGAATTCATGTCCCATTGTGATGACCTTTAAATTTTAACATTAAACCGTAAGTAGTTATTTTAACAAAATTTAAGAATTTGTTAAACTTTAATTGCTTTTAAAAATTAAATAATTTTATTTTAAAATTAGGAACATCCATATCTGTTCAAAACAAAATTGATTACCCTTATCTCACACCCTCAACAAAATAACATCTTGCCCAAACTCTCTATTCTTCCCCCAAATCTCGCTAGTCTAGCAATCCCACCACTTCTGTATAAAGTCATAATCCATGAATTATACTCCTTAGGTTAATTGCTGTATTTAACTTTATCTCTTGCTCCTTGGTTCTTCCAATCTGTAGTTTATTCCCTACGCTATTGTTCCCAGCCTTGTCTAAGTTTAAAGATAATTTTCAAATTTCCTTCCTATTCTGTACACACTTTCTAAATAGGGTTCTTCTTTTTTTTTTGGTTAATCTTCTTGACATTCTTGGATGGGTTTTCGTCTGTAAACTCTGCTGAAATTGAATGTAAAATTTTGTGCCTGTAGGCACATACAGTTCTGTGTTTTCTTTAGGTTGAAGAGTATAAACCAACCCCCCCCACCCCCGCATGCAAAAAAAACCTGAAAGATAATGAAGCACTGCTTTTAAGACTCATGTCAGGAATTACATGTACAGTAATCTGATTTTCTTCCTAAGTGCCTCTGTCTTTATGGGCTATAGATCTGTGGTGTTATCTCGATATTAGGCATCTCTTGCCAGCTGCTTTTGGATATGCTGCCTTTGGTTATGCTTGGCTCCATTCTCTGTGGTGCTGCCTGAGATACAAAGATAAACGTTACTTCTGCAAACAAACTTTACAAGAAGGCCATGGCCACAGGCAGACATTCCCAATACTCTGCACAATGTGATAAGTCCTATATTTGGACTATGTAAAAAATACTTTGGCAGGAATAAGCACCTGGGGGCTGGGAGGTTGACAGAGAACACCTCATGAAAAAGGTAGTAGATAAGTTAGAGTTGGACTTGAATGATTTCAGCTAGACTGGGATTTATTAACTTGGGCATTGACACTTTGGGCCAAATAATTCTTTGTTGTGGGGGGTCTGTGTTGTGCACTGTAGGAAGTTTAATAGTATCTGTGACCTCTCTGCCCTAATCCTTCACATGTCCTCTCTGAGCATCTATGTTCCTCTTAAAAAGAAAAGAGGCCTCTGGGAGGCCAAGGCAGGCAGATTGTTTGAGCTCAGGAGTTCGAGACCAGCCTGAGCAAGAGGGAGACCCTGTCTCTACTGAAAATAGAAGGAAATTAGCTGGACAACTAAAAATATATAGAAAAAATTAGCTGGGCATGGTGGCGCATGCCTGTAGTCCCAGCTACTTGGGAGGCTGAAGCAGTAGGATTGCTTGAGCCCAGGAGTTTGAGATTGCTGTGAGCTAGGCTGATGCCACGGCACTCTAGCCCAGGCAACAGAGTGAGACTCTGTCTCAAAAAAAAAAAAAAAAAGTATACGAGTCATATTGTATTAAGAACCTATCCTAGTCCAGTATAACTTCATCTTAACTTGATTACATCTGCAAAGACCCTATTTCCAAGTCAGGTCATGTTCACAGGTACCAAAGATTAGGATCTCAACATATCTTTTGGGGGGACATAATTTTAACCCACAGCAGCATTGTGGAACATAAATGGGAAAAAAGGATAACCAAAGGTAAGATGACCAGTTACCACTGTAGCCATAGGCAAGAGACGTCTATGCCAAGGACAGAAACTATAGACGTATATTTCACAAAGAAGTAGAGATATGAAATTGGCCTCGTTTTGGACATTTGGTCTTGTTTCTGAACCTTATAGCAAATACAGACACATTTTCTGTTAAGTATTGTAAATACAGCCCTCTAATGTTCTTTGGGTCTATCAATAAGATAGGTACCTCTGCTTAAGGGGAACATTCAATTAAGATGTGAAGTCAGAATTCCTTTGCAACTAATAATATACAGTTATGGGATAAGTAACATTAAAACAGTACACATTTATGTAGCAGAAGTATAAAGAGGGAAATAACTTCCAGTTGGAATCACCAGGAAAGGATTTTAAAGGCAACAGTATTTCACTTTGTCCTTTAAGAATAGTTTGTTGAGGCACTGATGAAAGAAGTCAAAAAAGACTTAAATGTAGAGATATACTGTGTTCACAGAATGGAAAACTCAGTATTGTTAAGATATCAATTGTTCCTAAACTGAGCTATAGATTCAACACAAATCCCATTCCAGAATATTTTTGTGGGAATGAACAAGCCAATTGTAAAATGCATATCAAAAGGCACCAGAATTAGAAAAGCCAAAACAATTTCAAAAACAACAAAATTGCAGGACTCGTACTACTTGATTTCAAGATCTTAAAAGCCACATGAAGACCAGGCGCAGTGGCTGACATCTGTAATCCTAGTTCTTGGGAAGGCTGAGGCAGGAGCATTGCTTAAGGCTGGAGGATTGCTAGAGACCAGCCTGAGCAAGAGACAGACCCCGTTTGTACAAAAAACAAAAATTAGCCCGGCATGGTGGTATGCACCTGTAGTCCCAGCTACTCGGGAAGCTGAGGCAGGAGGATCCCTTGAGCCCAGGAGTTTGAGGTTGCAGTGAGCTATGATCATGCCACTGCACTCTGATAGAGTAAGACCCTGTCTTAAGTAAATAAATCACCTAATCAAGACAGTTTTGTGTTGGTGAAAGGATAGACATTTAGGTCACTGGTACAGAATAAAGATTCCAGAAATAGACCCACATGTATATGGTCTATTGATTTTTTGAGAAAGATACAAAGACAATTCAGTGGACAAAGGATAATCCTTTCCACTAATGGTTCTAGAACAATTTGATATCTGTACGCAAAAAAAAAGAACCTCCATCTATACCTCAAACTCTATACAAAAATTAACTCGAAATTATAGATCTAAATGTAAAACCTAAAACTATAAAACTTTTAGAAGAAAATCTTTATTACCTTGGGTTAAGCAAAGATTTCTTAGATATGACACCAATAGCATAATTCCTAAAAGAAAAAAATAAGCTTCAAAAAACTATGAACCTTTGTTCTTCAAAAGGTACTGTAAATAGAATGAAAAAGGAAATACTTTCAAATCATATAAGGGACTTGTATCCAGAATATATAAGGAACTCTCTAAACTTAATTAAAAAAAATTAAAAAATAGGCAAACGTTTTGAACAGAAACTTAATGAAAATATATGGATGGTAGATGAGCACGTACGAAGATGCTCAGCATTATTTGTAGGGAGGTGCAAATTTAAACCATAAATGAGATATTAAAGCCATAATGAAATATTACTACATACCTATTAAAATATCTAAAATTAAAAACAAAAACACATCAAGTGCTGGTTAGGGTGGGGAGCAGCTGCAATTCTCAAGTATTGCTAGTGGAATGCAAAGTGTTACAGCCCGTTTGGAAAACAGTTTGACAGTTTCTTGTAAAGTTATACATACATGTATTTTATTATCCAGTAGTTTTACTTGTGAATATTTACCCAAGTGAAATGAAAACTATATTCACACAAAAACTCGTGTAGATGCTCACAGTGGCTTTATTTGTAATCAAAAACTGGAAACAACTCATATCTCTCAACTGGGGAATGGGTAAACATTCATCCACATAAGGAATAAACTGATAGATGCAACATTGATTAACATCACATGTATTTCGCTAAGTAAAAGATACCAGACTCAGAAAGCTACATACTATATGATTTTATTTGTATAACATTCTGGAAGCTCATTAGTGTATAGGATTAGACTTTTGGGTTGTAGATTTTGATAGGGCATTGAGATTTCTTGGGAGAGTTCTTGAGTTGGACATAAGCTCCATAGTAGAAGAGGTTAGCCTTGAGAGAATAGGGAAGATGGGGAGTACAAGTAGGATAAAGGAAGGTGTTGGGAAAATTCTTGACAATGCCTTGAGCTAGCTCATATGAAAATTAGTCTTATCTGATTATTTTGGGGTTTTTTTGATTTTTGAGACAGGGTCTCTCTCTGCTGCCCATACTGGAGTGCAGTGGTGTGATCATAGCTCACTGCAGTCTTGAACTCCTGGGCTCAGGTAATCTTCTTACCTCAACCTCCCAAGCAGCTACGGTCACAGGTGCTTGCCACCATGCCCAGCTAATTTTTTTTAGAAATGAGGTCTTACTATGTTGCCCAGGCTGGTCTTGAACTCCTGGCCTCAAGCAATCCTCCCCCACCTCAGCTTCTCAAAATGCTGGGATTACAGGTGTGAGCCACTGCACCTGGTTTTTATCTGTTGAACATGAGGGAGAGGTTGAGAGCTGAAGTGTGTAGAAATGGTTTAGTACAGCTGGTGAAACAAATGCTTAAAAGGAGTTAAGTGAGCAGCATTGAAGGCCAGCTGAGGTTATACACAGAATTTCACCTAGTCCTAGTCCTGACTTTGTTTAGCCGTGTTCCTCATCCCTAAATGTATAGATGAAAGCAGAAGAAAGAGGTTATTCTCTGGATGGGTTTGGCATGGCTGGCATGGCAGAAAGATAAGGAGGTAAGGAGTTATTTCTGGAACAGTGGAGAGGATCATTTAAATGGCTGAGCCATGAGGTCCATATCATGGTAGAGAGCTTGTTAAGATATTGTAAGTTACTAAGACTTTCGATTTGCTTTAACACTATTTATCATTTTCTCTTCCTGAAGAAGTACCCTTAGAAAAGAGGCTCTCAGAAGGTTCATCTGTTAAGAAGATAAAGAAGGTAGTGGACGCAGAGCCTCCTGAGCTTTTCAGGCACTAAATGGCTGAAGAATTAAGAAAGCTTTCAGCCTCATCTCCACCAGATCAAGCTCCTGAAGAGGACCTTGTAATTGTGAAGGTAGAGGAGGATCATGGTTGGGACCAGGAATCTAGTCTGCATGAAGGTAACCCTCCTGGCCAAGAACTGTTCCGCCTGCGCTTCAGGCAGTTATGTTACCAGGAGACACTAGGACCCCGAGAAGCTCTGATCCAACTCCGGGCACTTTGCCATCAGTGGCTGAGGCCAGATTTGAACACCAAGGAGCAGATCCTGGAGCTGCTGGTGCTGGAGCAGTTCTTGACCATCCTACCTGAGGAGCTCCAGACTCTGGTTAAGGAACATCAACTAGAGAACGGAGAGGAGGTGGTGACTCTATTAGAGGATTTGGAAAGGCAGATTGATATACTGGGACGACCAGTAAGTAGAAGGAGGTGTGCATGCTGTGACTGGGAGTCCTGGAAGCTGGGAAGAAGGACGTTGTCGTTGTAGTGGGAGAGCGAATGCTTAGTATCAGTTTCTGTTGGATAAGGACAAAAATAGTTGTAGTATAGCTTGTATTTGTAGAGTTCTTTTTATTTTTGTAAAGGGTATTAATCCATTTTTTTTTTCCTCATAACATCCCTACAGTGTATTATTGCTCTTCTTTGCCACATGGGAACTTAATGCCTACGAGGCTTAAATTACTTTTTCGGGGACATCCAAATAATTAAAGGTAGATCTGAGGTCAGAACCCAGGCTTCCTAGTTCCTTATCAAAAGGTTTTTTTCATTGCATAGCACTACTTTAAGTTTCTATTTTTTTTTTTTTTTTCCCTGCCTTGGGAACTTAAAATATTGGTGTTCTGTGTAGCAGGGAGGGCATCAGCAGAAATGTGTTCCTTCAGTACTAAGCAGAAATGATGCCTTTCTTTCTGTGCTAGTCCACATATTTGTGTTCCTTACTGTCCCTGGGAAGTAAATGAGATTGTGCTGTTTCCTTCCTCAAGCATGTATCCCTATAGATGTGCTCTTGGTCCTCTCATGTTGTTCACTTCATTTCACAAAAAGATTCCTTGTAATCTATCTCATTGTTTCCAGGTCCCAGCTCATGTACATGGACATAGGGTACTCTGGGAGGAAGTGATACATTCAGAATCTGCATCAGAGGCTCCAAGTACTCAGCTCCAACCTGCGGCAATCCAGCATAAATCTCCAGTGTCCCAAGGGCCACAAGAAAGAGGTGAGGAGCCAGATTTCAATGATGAAGAAAGGGGGAAGTAGAAAGAAAAGAAGTACACTTGGGATACCTGGAGAACCAGGAACTAAAATCTTGTGTATATTCCAGTCCTAATATCTGTGCTTAAATACTTACCTAGGCTTCAAACACAGACTATTCATCTCAGTGATAAACTCATGAACAAACTAAAGGATTTGGGAATTTTTATGTATCAACACATTTTTGTTATCTAGTACATTGACAACATAGGCATTTTTGAGGTTTTGCTGGTATCATCATACCATTTTATTTTCAAATATTTCAGTATGGATTTCCTCAGACAAGGGCATTTCTTAAATAACCACACTAAATTTATCACAAGTAAGAAACGTAACATTGGCCGGGTGTGATGGCTCACGCCTGTAATCCTGCCACTCTGGGAGGCTGAAGTGAGAGGATTGCTTGAGCTCAGGAGTTCGAGACCAGCCTGAGCGAGAGTGAGACCCCCATCTCTACTAAAAATAGAAAAATTAGCTGGGCGTTGTGGCGCACACCTGTAGTCCCAGCTACTCGGGAGGCTGAGGCAAGAGGATCCCTTGAGCCCAGGAGTTTGAGGTTGTAGTGAGCTATGATGACACCACTGCACTCTATCCAGGGTGACAGAGTGAGACTCTGTCTCAAAAAAAATAAAAGAAAAAAGTAACATTGATACAATACTAATCTAGTCCACAGTTTGTATTTTGCCAATTGTCCCAATAATGTTCTTTCTGGTCCAGTCTAGTCCAAGATCACACTGTGCAATTAGTTGTCATATCTCTTTAGTCTCCTTTAATTTGGAATAGTTCCTCAACCTTTCTCTGCCTTTCATGATCTTGACATTTTTGAAAAGTACAGGTGTGTTATTTTGTAGAATGGCTGCAATTTGCATGATATTGCATGCAGTGCAATGATATTTGCATGATATTTCCTCATGTTTAGATTCAGGTTGTATGTATTTGTCAGGAACACCTCACCCTACAAAGTATATACAACCTAAATCTCAGTAAGTGATGTTGTACTCCTCAGAGTTACACAGGAATTTGTCCTGTTATTGGTGATATTATCTTTGATGACTTAGTTAAGGTTAGTGTTGCTAGTTTAATCCTTGTAAAGTTATTTTTCCCATTGTGCTTAATAAGCGTTTGTGAGGAGATACGCTTGAGTCTGTGTAAATACCCTAGTCCTCATTAAACTTTTGTTACTAAAACACTAGTTTTAATATTCCTTGATGCTTGTTGACTGAATCATTGATTACAAAGATGGTTATAAACTAAGTGATTTTCTGTCATTCCTTCTACATTTATTTGTTGTTTATTATAAGGGAAAGTGTTCTCTTCTCCCCATTTTATTTTTTTATTATTTGTCAGTATAGACTCATAAATTTCTATTTATATCATAAATATTCTGTTATTATCTTTGTTTTGATGTTTAAATCATCTCAGATTTGGCCAAAGGAGGTCCCTTCAGTCTGGGTCCTGTGTCTTTTTGACATTTTCCCATTAGTTTTTGCAAATTTTCTTACTTTCTTGCAGAATGAGATGTTCCAGTCTCATCTTCCCCCATATTTCGTATTTTTTCATTTATGTGGTTGATAGTAGTTTGTTTTATATATATGAATTTTTAATATTTCTATAGAAGTACAGAAACACTTTCAGTTAATAATATGCTTATCTAAAGTCATAATACTTGTTGCCTGAGACACAGTAATCTATGTTGATTTTGGTAATAAGCTGTCTGATATCTGTAGGAAGCAAATACTGGCAGCCATGATAGGCATTTCAGAAAGGTAAATGAGTTAATAGAGATATATTGGTTCTTATATTTAGTTTGTCAAGAGAGCAGGACCTAAATAAATGACTGTATACAAGCACAAAGATAGAAATAGTTTTGGTGTTAGAGAAGAAATTGAAAAGCGATTCCTGTTAGAAAACCAGAATACTTTCTATTTTTGAGTGTAACTTCTGGCTGAGTTCAGGGACATTAAAGTATAAATGTTTTGTGGGCAACCATAGGTATGGGCTCAGAGTCCAAGGTATCAGCACTTTGTATGCAAAAATCTTTGACATGCATATTTGCTGAAATACATGTGATTTGGAATGGGTGAGTGCTCGTTCCCACAATCACAAGACAGGGCTGGTCTCACTCAAACTCCTTTCTCCTCTCTCAGCCTTCTCTACTTCTCAGAGTCCTACCCCTTCGCAGAAAGGAAGTTCTGGAGACCAGGAAATGACAGCTACACTTCTAACGGCAGGGTTCCAGGTGAGTTGTGCTCTTTCTCACTGAAACGCCATAACTCTGCTTGGCAGTGTTTGTGGCATCTATGCTATGTCTGGACTGTTTGTAGTAGTACCTACCCAAGAACTTGCCCCAAATTCTTTTGCATAGAGCTAGATTGATCCTGGATTTCCCCCCAATAAATCAAATGCACTTTCCTCTTCTTCCTGGTTATTCAGATCCCTTTATATAATACATTCCCGTCTCTTAATCCTATCCCAACACTGATGGATCTTTGTAGGTTTGAGCTTTGGAGCAGTCCCGTCCCCAAATGGGAATCTTATTGTGTTTCAGACTTTGGAGAAGATCGAGGACATGGCTGTGTCCCTCATTCGAGAGGAGTGGCTTCTTGATCCATCACAGAAGAATCTGAGTAGAGCTAACAAGCCAGAGAATTACAGAAACATGTTCTCCCTGGGTAAGGAGAGCTGTGGTTATTATTATCACTTAAAATGTTTTATTTATTTTTTTTAAATGTGTATGGTAGCTATGAGCTTTCTGAAAGACATAGTTGGGTTTAAACTCAGGATCCAACAGAGGGATAGTGTTGAGACTTAATGAAACTTTTCTTCTTCAATCCAGAACTTCCTTACAGTTTGTACCTGGCTATTGGTCTGTTTGCCAGTTGGAAATTGACATCTCTCTAGTTCTTTCTGAGTTCACCCATTTCTTCTCCTAGTTCCTATAGGATCCTTACATCTGTTTTTCTCACATAAGCCTATTGTGCCTCCTTTTTTTTTTTTTTGAGAGACACTCTCACTCTGTTGCCCAGGCTAGAGTGCAGTGGTGCTATCATAGCTCACTGCAACCTCAAACTCCTGGGCTCAGGTGATCCTCTTGCTTCACCCTCCCAAATAGCTAGGACTACAGGCACATGCCACTACATGTGAGACAGGGTCTTGCTATGTTGCCCAGGCTGGTCTTAAACTCCTGGCCTCAAGTGATCCTCCTGCCTTGGCCTCCCAAAGTATTGGGATTACAAGTGTGGGTCACTGTGCCTGGCTGTCCTTCTGTTTTAATGACTGGAGCACTTGTGCATTTCTGTCCCATTCATTAGTTCTTTTAGTAGTTCCATATTCCATCCCACTTCTCAACTTCTACTTTATCTCATTGGATTCCTTCCTGACTTTACTTCCCCTTCCAATAACCCTCTTTTGTCATGGTGCCTCTTTCCCAGTTGGCCTGTGTTACTTCTGTCTGACCCTGCTTATTACCTCCGCCTATTAAGAAAGCATTTTGGAGACAGAAGCTTTATGTTTACTTATGCATGTTTCATATGTACTGTCCTTTTCCTCTTCATTTCCTTTCTCCTAGCATAAAAATGGGAAGTGACATTGGCTTGATGTTTATTACATTTTTTATTTCAGGTGGTGAGACCAGGAATGAGAACAGGGAATTAGCTTCAAAACAGGTAATATCTACTGGAATCCAACCACATGGAGAGACAGCTGCCAAATGCAACGGGGATGTTATCAGGGGTCTTGAGCATGGAGAAGTCCAAGACCTTCTGGGCAGATTAGAGAGGCAGCGGGGAAATCCTACACAAGAGAGACGACATAAATGTGATGAATGTGGGAAAAGCTTTGCTCAGAGCTCAGGCCTTGTTCGCCACTGGAGAATCCACACTGGGGAGAAACCCTATCAGTGTAATGTGTGTGGTAAAGCCTTCAGTTACAGGTCAGCCCTTCTTTCCCATCAGGATATTCACAACAAAGTAAAACGCTATCACTGTAAGGAGTGTGGTAAAGCCTTCAGTCAGAACACAGGCCTGATCTTGCACCAGAGAATCCACACTGGGGAGAAGCCATATCAGTGCAATCAGTGTGGGAAGGCTTTCAGTCAGAGTGCGGGTCTTATTCTGCACCAGAGAATCCACAGTGGGGAGAGACCCTATGAATGTAATGAGTGTGGGAAAGCTTTCAGTCATAGCTCACACCTCATTGGACATCAGAGAATCCACACTGGGGAGAAGCCCTATGAGTGTGATGAGTGTGGGAAAACCTTCAGGCGGAGCTCACATCTTATTGGCCATCAGAGAAGCCACACTGGGGAGAAACCCTACAAATGCAATGAGTGTGGGAGGGCTTTCAGTCAGAAGTCAGGCCTTATTGAACATCAGAGAATCCACACTGGAGAGAGACCCTATAAATGTAAAGAATGTGGGAAAGCTTTCAATGGGAACACTGGTCTCATTCAACATCTGAGAATCCACACAGGGGAGAAACCCTATCAATGTAATGAGTGTGGGAAAGCCTTTATTCAGAGGTCAAGTCTCATTCGACATCAGAGAATCCACCGTGGTGAAAAATCTGAATCCATAGGAGTTTATGAAAAGCTTCAGTCATAGTTTGAGCATTAGTCAACATTAGAGGGTGAGAGGTCTTTAGTAAAAAGGCAGAAAGTTTATCATCATTGCAACTTTAGTGTCAGAATCTGTACTGGTGGCAAAGTTAGAATAGCTCTTCAGTGGTTTGGGCCCAGTGCCTTGATGCACGTTGATTAGCTTGACTGTCGTTGGAGGTATCTAGTGGAGTGGCGCTCCTGATGGCCTAATGTATCCTTTAGAAATTTAACATAGCATTAGAGCAAGTTGCTTGTCATGACTTGAGGCACTTAACTTTGTCTTTTGGGTGAGTAGCTATAGGTTTGAACGAGGCTGCTACTCCTAGTTCCTCTGTTTCCTTCCATCTCCTATGAAGCCTGTCTCCCATTTATTTCCCTTGGGGTGCGCTGGCACTCCCAATCTGATCTAAGAAGCTGCTCTAGAGTCCAAAGCAGCCTCCATGTGAAACTTATATTTAGCTTTCTAAGATCCTAGTTCTAGGAACATTTTTATAGACATTTAATGTATTTATGCTTAAGCGTGCATTTTTTTATTCTAATGTTCCTTCTAGTCAGTGGAAATCCGTATTCCCATGCAAACTCAGAATGCTATATTTTTAACAGCACTCAAGTATTTTACTTCATATATCTCCTTCACTGACTCCACTCAGTCATTGAGCATCTGTACATATCCTTCATCGCTCCCAGTCCCAGTACCTGTGTCAGCAAAGGAAATGGACACATTAATGGTGGTTATGGGAGTGATGCAGAGAAAGAGGTGAGTGGAGACTCAGCCCAGCTGCTCTTAAGCTTGGATAATTGTCCCTTTCGGTGACTTCTGACTCTCCTTCCACCTCCTCACTGTACACTGTGGTACAAATAGATATTTGTGTTATCCTAATTATAGCATCAGATAGGAGGAGGAAGAGACAGGTGCTTGAAGAAGACAAAAATCCTTACAAAGAATGTACTTTAATCCCTTTAGGCCCATTATAGTACTGCTCTTGTAGGTTCCTATGAGCCTGTACAAGCTCCCTGACTAGATGGTCTGTCACTGTTGTCATTACCTTGGACCCACTTCCTAGATGGCCTCAGCACTTCACTCATTATTCTCCATCTATTTCTCACTATCAGTTTATATAATTTTAATATCCATAGTGGTAATCTAATACCTTACCTCACAATTCCTCATTCTTGTGAATCCTGGTGTACTCTATCTATAATCCATAAATGTAATCTACCAACAAAGACAAACTATTAAACTCATTATCACCAGGCACTATGTTTCATCTTTGAGGCTTTCAGTATCCCAAGGAATATGGTATTAAATAATGAGACTGGTTTAAAGTAACATACCAGAACTTATGCATCCAATATGGGTTAACCTTTAAATTAGATAGTTCTTGTTATTCCAAAGTACTATTCTAGTAGTGCTACTGATCCTCAAAATATTTGGTATACTCTTAGAATCCCCATATAATAAACCATAAAAGAAAACTCTCTATTATTCACATTTGATTCTATTTGATTATTCACTAGACTTAGAATTGAATAATTTTTGGCTTTCCAAAATTAACCCTCAAAGTTGAAATTGATTCTATTAAGCCTATTCAGAAAAAAACTATTTAGATTATGATCAAAACTACACAATGGCACACTGAAAAGGGATAACAATCATTATTTTATGATTGATGAATTAAAAAAATCAATCATAAAACCTTAACTCATAGAGGTATACATTTTGGATCATAAATTGCTTCCCTATAGGATCCCTTTTCTACCTCCCTGTGGCACACTTTGACTAACAACATCAAGGTTGTTTACATCTATTTCATTGAGCTGTTGGTGAATGAAGCCACCCATCACTTGTCATCTTGGTTTGCAACAGTCCTTTGCATTATCCTTTATTTTCTTATCCTCCCTCCTTTTTTTTTCTTTTTTGACCTATAGGTTACCATTCCTAATTCCCTTGTACTTGAAATTTCAAGAAACCAGAAACAAGTAAATCTGGTTGTGTCTAGGTCCTTGCTCTCTGCTTCAGTTGTGCCTTACCCTCTGTAAGATACTGACTCTGCCTGGGGCCAGTGCTACCTTGTATGCAAATATTACATATGAGGGGTACATTGTCAGAGGGAAAAATACGCAGATGTGTGCATGTGTATGTACACACACACTCCTCCCATATGCTTTAGAGAAACACTTGCCTTCTATTCCATTGAAGTGCTCTTTTAGTAGAGCAACATATTGAAATGTCTGTAGATATACAAACTAATGTCTTTTTATGCATCAGTGTCCAGAGTAATGTGTATCAGATTACTTAAATCTCAGAATTACTAAACATCTGGCAGAAATTCAGAGAAAAGAAATGAATATGTATAGAAAAATTACTGTTACACTGGAGTGAATGTAAAAAAAGACTTTCTTGAAAACATTATCAAGGGTAATTCAGCACATGTATAGAAATAGGCAAGTGGTGTAAGACAATAGAAAAGGCTGTAGATTCTTTGAGGACAGAAGTAGAAGTCATTTTTAGTCTAAAGTTCTCACTCTTAGCATTAGAATATTATTGATCAGTCTCTATGACATTATTTTGAGCTCTTACCTGAATGATGTACATTAAAGCTCCTTTATCCTGCAGATTGTTTTTAATCTGAAGTGGACTATTCACCTTGCTTCTCCCATCCTCAGCTTCTTGCTTTAGGACCTTGCATGATAAGGTGGTTCTTCCATAACTCTTTGGCCATCCAACATAGTCATAGGAGAGGTATCATAGGTGGAGCAAAGTGGCAGTGCTAGAGTGTGGTGGTTGATTCCCATGCAAGACTGTTTAGCTTTACTCTTGGTTCTGAGTCTTCAGATAATAATAGCTGACATTTATTGACCACTTACTGTGTGCTAAACTCTATGGTAAGCATTTCTCATGCTTCTGATAGGTATTATTATTATATCCCCCATTTTATAGATGAAGAAACTAAGGCTTAGAGAGTTGAGTGAGTTGATCAATGTCACACAAGTAAGTGATAGAAAAGATTCAAACCTATACATTCTGATTCTAGAGCCTGTACTGCTGACCACTGTGCTATGCTGGCTATAATAAACAGCATAACTCTGGCCAGCTGTTTAAAAATATGTATCCCTGGTCATGAGAGGTACTAGGAAAGAGAATGTGCAATATAGTGCAAATCCATTATAAAAAATACTGGAAAATTGGTTGAAAATGTCATTTGGGGTTATAATTATATCTTTAAATGTTGATGCTTTGTAGTACTAGAAAGCTGAATTATGTGAATAAAATATGGTTAAAAGAGTAACTGGGAAGATAAAGCAGTAATAACTTGCAGATTCAAATACATTTCTCTCTAAACTGCCTAAGGGAAAGTAGAATTGTGGAGAGAAATGAAATATCCATATATGAGGCCAGGCAGATGGGCAGTTAGGATGACAACAGTAAGTTTATCTACAGCATAAAATGTGAAAAACCTTCAATCTCGTTGCCCTTTTCTGTTTCTCTTCTATCATTGCTGGTTTTTCAAACATGTCATCTATTTTCAGCCCCATTTTCTTATTAATCTCTTCTTAAAACTTCTCCTTACTGGCTTTTATACTCAGCATTCCAGTAAAATGTCCTTAGAAGCACCAGTGGATAACTATTAGGCTTTTTTTAGTTCTTGTCTTTCTTGATGTCATTTATATTTCATACTGTTGAATTCCCCCTGCACTTCAGGAATTCTCTTTTCCTTTGGCTTATGGGATCTTTTTAGGTCATTTTTCTCCGGCCTCTGTCTTTTCTTTATTGGTCTTTTTTCCCCTCCTCTCCACTGAGAATAATTGTAATGTCTTACTTTTATTGACTACCTTTTCCATACTATTATTTATCCATTTGGATTGTTTATACTTCTTTCTGTATATGAATAACCTCGTATTTCCCACCCTGTGGGTCATGTGGGACTTGTGGAATTTTCCACAGGTACCTACACAACTTGGTATTTGAAAACAGAACTCATCACTACATGCTCCCAACCCGCATTTTCTTTTTAAATAGGCATCACTGCTTAACTACTTTACCCTGAAGAGACTCATTGCCCTTCGTATTTTTATACCAACCTTAGAGTTATCTTTTCATCTTTTTCTGCCCTCTATTCTCCATGTCCAAAATTTGCTATCAATCCAGTTCTTAGTCAATCTTCTTCTTTAGGCTTGGTCTCCCAGTTTTACTATCCCATTATAGCCTTTCATGTAGATCTACATCATATAAGGCCCAGGTTACTGCAATTCCTTTTTTTCAATTTTCTTGCTCTCAGGATCTCCATCTTGTATAAAGCTTCCAAGGTGCTCCTCCTCAAATTCCATTTTCGTGATGTCTCATTTTCACTCAATGTAGTATAACAGTAAATAATTCCTATCCGAGCAATGGTGTTCCAAGTTCTCCATTACCTCGTCCTCCATGCTTAATCTGCCTCAGCCTTTGTTACTCTGTAGCATATTCACCATGATTCATCACATTCAAACTTTGTACAGCCTTCTACTGTTGTCTTAGAAACCCTTGCGTCTGTGCCTTTCTCATGCTATTCTTTTTGCTTAGATTTCTCTTTGGTCCCCAGGCAGTTCATCACTGCCTTCAAAGCCTAGCTTCCTTTATGTCTTCTGAGTGAGCTCTCCCTGATTGACTTCACCTCACACTGAGACCTCCATTATTCTGTGCTGCCTCAGCACTTACCTTTTGGGTTTGTATGTGGTCCACACACTTACTAATGTATTGCTTTATAATTATTTTCTAGCACTCTGTATTGCAGTTTCACATTTGTATTTATTTCCAAAATTAAATTGTAAGCTCCTTGAGGGCAGGAATAATAACTTCTACATTTGTATTTCTGCACCCCTGAGTGCCTAGTATAGTGCTGAGCACATAGTGGGCGTTTAATAAATGCTTGTTGAATTATTGTGTGGATTATTTATGGTGTTATCTACAGAAATTTTTAAGCTGTTTTCAAGGATATCTCTTACCACTTTATGCATTCAAAAAAGTACAGACCTACGTTTTTCCCTCTTATGCTATCTTTTCTAAGATACATAGTACATCTGGATCTGCCTATACTTGAGAGTAAAGCCAAAGAAATCCAGCTTTAGGAGAGTATGTGTGAAAAGTTGAAATATGAAGCTCTCCGTTTGTTTGGCCAGACTTAGTGATTCATTAAGAAAGAAAGAAAGAAAATAGGAAACACAAACTATTTATATTATAATATTATAATGTTATAATAATAATGTTATAATAATATTATAATATTAATGTTATCATTACAAAAGTAATTGAGAATAGGCTTTTATATCTGAAGTTAATCAGTGGTTCTCATTGGCAGAAATTCGGCAATGTCTGGAGATGTCTTTTGGTTATAGTATTGGTAGGCAGCTGGGATGCTACTAGCATCTAGTGAATAGAGGCCAGGGATGCTGCTAAGCACCCTGCATGCACAAGACAGCCCCCACAACAAAGATTCTCTGGCCCAAAATGTTTAATGCTGAGGTTGAAGCACCCTGGTCTAGATATGTTTAAGGTAAATAGGAGAAAGAAGAGATACCAAATACTAGCATTACAATTAGAAAAATTGGCTATTCCAAGCTTTAAGAGTAATACAATGTGTATATTTTGTGGTTTGTAAGATTATAAAAGAAAAAGGATCCTTAGTGTTTAGAGTTCATAACAACATACATGTAGGGTGTTGATAATAAAATTGTTGATGATGTCCTAAGGTTGATTTCAACATGAAATCTGCCACCATCCCTATGCCAAGTGTTTCAGGAGTACAAATGTTATAGGAGTACAAGTCTAGTTTTAGCCCTCTACATCTTGACTCATTACCGTAGCGTCAAAGCTAAAACACTGGGGGCTATCTATTTAGCAGAAGGGCTGTAATTTACCAACAGGACTCTGAACAGTTCCCTGGGCAGGCATAGACAAGGAATAATTACCACTTCTCCAAGGAAACCACAAACCAGAATATGGTCAGATTTCCCAAGTAAAACCATTCCCATGTAAAGTTTTTTTTAGAGACGAGGTCTTGCTCTCACCTCAGCCTCCTGAGTAGCTGGGACTGCAGGCACATGCCGCCACGCCTGGCTAATTTGTTTTAATTTTTTGTAGAGACAGGGGTCTTGCTTTGTTGCCCAGGTTGGTCTTGAGCTCCTGGCCTCAAACGATCTTCCCACCTCAGTCTCCTAAAGTGCTGGGATTACAGGCGTAAGCCACCACATCCAACCTAAAGTTTTTAACATATTATGTCAATCCTATTTGGGAAGGCACATATGTAAGAGGAAATGTGATTTCCTAGATTAAATAGTTAAAAAGCAGACCTTTAAAAACACTAGTTTCTTTTTGTGGTTCAATGGTACTTAATTCAACAGGTTTAGAAAGTTTCAAACCCAGAATTAGAAAATCAGTTTAAATCCATTTCTTTAATGTGCCAGAGAAATAACTGCATTGCCCTCTCATGTTTAAATAGTCATGATTTACAGAATGCTGGGTTTGGACATCATTTAGTGTTCCAACCCATTCTGTGAATGGAAACCCAGAGATGCCACATGGCTTGCACTGGGTCACCCATTAAGCTAATGGTACAGGTGGAAATAGAATCCAGATTTCCTGGGACTTTGCCCATTTTTTTTTGGCTGGTTATACCCTCAGGTCTGACCATTGCTACAGTATGTTCATTCATGCTCTACCATAGGATGGATGGGTTCAAACTTCCTGTTTCCACCTGTAATGTTTCATTTTAAGAAAACTTTTATCAGCTTTATGTCCAAACCTGTAAGTATACTTACTGGTGTCTTGAGTTAAATTCTATTTTAAGTAACTGAGTAACCGGACCGATTTTGCAGTATCACAGTTGTGTTTTGAAAGTCCTAATCTTCGGTCTAGTCCCTAATCTTTGAGAAAGCATATGGGATACACAGCGTTGGCTTTCAGATCACTGATAATGAAGAACCAGAGTTTCTGTGGCCCCGTGTGTCAGTTTAAAGGGATCCGTAGGGCCACACTAGAGAGATGTTTCATCAGCTGCAGTGTTTTAAATTCCCAAATTCACAGGTGGTCCTACCCTGGGTAAAACTCAGGAAACAAAAACCACCTTGGTGAGAAGTGAGGTCGGAAATCAAAGCCTTGCCGATGGCCCCTGGGTAAAGTCGCTCCAGGCGGGACACACTCTACACCGCGGCTGGGACCGATAAAAGGTGCACCCGCCCGCCAGCCTCAGGCTAAGCAGGGCCCCGCCCCGGAAGTGCTGAGAAGAACTTCCGCCCCTGCGAAGAATCTTTTCGTAGTTGCTTGCAGCTCAGCGGCAGATAGAGTGGTACGCATTTGGGTGTTGGCTGGGTGGGCGTTGCACTGCTGCAACCCTCCAGAACCTCCCCTGGCTAGCCTGAGTGGAACGGTGGGTGGGGATTACGCCCAAATGCAACCTCCCCGGAAAGGGTTTTTCTTGCTATTCAGAGCTGCGAGTGCGCAGAGTTGGGACAGCTTCCCTCTTAGGGTTATAGCCCTAGTCTTTCCTGCCAGCTTCAGAGCTTCATTGAGTCATAACTACAAGTTAGGTCAGTACAATTGCGCTTCTGGTACAATTGGTATCATTGCCCACCAGACCTTCAGCTCGCTTTTTCAAACAAAAGGGGGAAACTACAAATAATTGGAGGTAAGTATCAGGAGCTCTAAATTTAGGAAAGACTTCCTCTTCCACCTCCACTTCTTGTGCCTGAAACATTTCCTTTTGAAAGCAGAATAGACCTGTGTATTTCAGCTTGGCAGTAAATGGTCACCTTTCCGCTTAGCGATCACTTACATCCACGCCAGGGCCATCTTGAAGCAACCTCCATGGTAGTCTCTCAGGACGCACTTTTGCCTTCTCCAGTAGTGCTCAGAGGCAATGACAGGGAGATTCCCATGGCAGACTTGCTGTACCAGCATGTGATCTGAGAGCCCTTTGCAAATTAGATCCTCATTTAACATTGTACTTTTTTCTCCCATAACCCTTAGTAATTAGTGTAACAGATATGACAGCATTTGTGTTTTATCTGAGTAAAATAATGATTCTTTTACAGAAGTGTTCCTGAAGAAAAGGCCCTCGAAGGAATCTTACTGAATTGTGGACTCTCCAATTACGGGAAAGCTACATGAGTGCCTCTTTAGAGGACCTGGTTTCCCTGGTCCCAAGGGTTCTGTTAATGAGAAAACTCTCCAGGCTAGCATGCTATAAGCTGGCTCCAGCAGCCCAGGTTGACAATGGCTGAGGCCACTTTCTACCATTCCTGACTGTCCTGCCTGAGGAGCATCAGGTCTGGGAGTGGGAGCAGCACTGGCTGGAGGAGGGAGAGTTGTCCTTGCAGAAGTGGCTAAGCTGGACAACTTCAACAGATTGGTTGAATCCACACAGAGGTTGGGAAGGGAGAGGTATTTATCAAGTCATCTTAAAACTTTTAGTCTCTTAGGGATTCTCTTCCCTCCCACACACTACTTTTTAAGCGTGTAAGTCTGAAACCAGATTACTTGTGATTTGGGCCAAGTCATTTAATCTTTTTGTGCCTCTATTTCCTCATCTGTAGATGGGAATGATAAAAGCACCTGCCTAGAGCTGTTATGAGGATTACATGAACAGTACCTAGTACATAGGAAGTGCTGTCCAAGTATTTGTTTTAATTGTTTCTCCTCCTTCTTACCTCCCTGGGATTGGCCTGTTCTGCTGATTTCTTCGTTTCTACAGTGATTCCTTTATAAATTCACATGTTTAATTTTTTCCAGGTCTCAGCTCTTACACACAGTCAGGAAGTAACTTGACAAGAAATGCAGAAGGAGAATAACTCTTTCTCTAGTGTCACTCAGGAATATACCATCTAAATGTCAGTAACAGAGGCTCTTCCCTCTGCAGGAGAGTTGTGTTAAACTTTGACATTCTGTGGTCTTCTGGAGGTTCTGAAAGTAAGAGACCTAAGGAGACTGGGGAAAAAAAAAAAACAAACAAAAAAACACCTGCTATTTAACAGGATCAGCATAAGAGAGTTATGAATACTTAGCACAGTCTGATTAAGTTCAGAGTGAGGCTAGAGCAGGAGGAAATCCAGCTCAGCCCTGCCCTTTCCATGATTTTTACTGTTTAGGAGCTCCATCTTTTTTTTTTTTTTTTTTCTTGAGACAGAGTCTCACTCTGTTGCCCCGGCTAGAGTGCCGTGGCATCAGCCCAGCTCACAGCAACCTCAAACTCCTGGGCTCAAGCGATCCTTCTGTCTCAGCCTCCTGAGTAGCTGGGACTATAAGCATGTGCCACCATGCCCGGCTAATTTTTTTCTGTATGTTTTTAGTTGTCCAGCTAATTTCTTTCTATTTTTTTAGTAGACACGGGGTCTCGCTCTTGCTCAGGCTGGTTTCAAACTCCTGAGCTCAAATGATCCTCCCTCCTCTGCCTCCCAGAGCTCTAGGATTACAGGCTTGAGCCACTGTGCCCGGCCAGGAGCTCCATCTTTGCTGCCCTGTTGTCTGGGATATAAGTTGTAAATATGTTTCCATGTTTTTGTCTTTGACTTTGCTTAAGATGCTTTGTTTTACCTCACGGGAGTTTTTATTCTTTTTATGTGGGGTCAAATTTATCAGTCTTTTTATTTATGACCTCTGGATTTTGGCTCATAATGAGAAAGGCCTTCCTACTATGAAGTTATGTAAGACTCTTTTTCCTCTGATGCTTTTTTGGTTTGGTTGATGACATTTAAAACTTTGATTTATTTGGAATATTTCCTAGTGTATAGCATGAAGTAGGAATCCAATTTAATGTCTTTCCAAGTGATTATCCAGTTCTCTCTATACATTTATTGAAGAGTCTACTGTGCTTTTTCTTACTTATGTGTTACCTTTATTATATGCTAAATTTCTGCCTGTGATTATGTCTATATCTGGACTTTATGTTCTGTACCATTTATCTATCTCGTCAGTACCACACTGTTTAAGTCTTAAGGCTTTATAATATGTTTAAAATCCTTTGGGGAAGTGCCCCTTCAAGTACCCTTCTTTTTCAGTTTTCCCAGGTAGTCTTACTTGTTTATTTTTTTATGTCAACACTAAAACCTTCTAAAAAGCAGGTATTTTTACTGGAGTGGTGTTAAATTTACAGATTTATTTTGGGATTAGTCTGAGTGCTAAGCCCTGAGGAGCCATACAGTAACTCACTGGGGAGGCAAGCTCCATATTCAGTTATCGTCCAGGTTGTTTAATTTGTTGTCTGACCATGTAAATTTTATTTACTTTCTCAGTTTTCTTATATATGAGAGGAAAACTTTAATGTCTGCCCTGCAGGATCAAAGGAAATAAGAAGTGTAAAATGCCTTCTTCGGAGTAAATAGAATCCTTTCTTCACACCTCGCACGCCCACCACATTCTTGTACGCTCATGAACCACTGAGAGGGAAGCCTCCAAGATCCTAGAGCGGATGATCAGTTGCAGAAGGTCGGGATTCCGCGGAAATCGACCTCTCTAGGCCGACAGGTGTCTTCAATCATTTGATCAGTTAGTTTAATCGCAGTTTTGCAGGTGAGTTCCCTCCTGACTTTCTACTAGGGTTTGGGGCCCAGGCGTGAAAGCGAACGGCCACTTAGGGAGAAACTTCCTGCGCCAGGTCATCCCAGGCCTTCCCTTTCCACCCCCTCATTCTTCTAAACCCCTCCCCTCTTTCTCACACTGCCCTTTCTCTTTCCTCCCTTTTCCTGTCTCCCTGTTCTCTTCCCTCGTCGTCTTCTCCCTCACCCCCCTTGCCCTGTGAACTGGCAGAGCTGACCCCCAGAGACCCTGAAAGAGAGTATGGCTGGGGCGGGAGGTGCTCTGCGCCCGAGAGCTTTACCAAGCTCGCATCTTGGGTACCGCCCCTGGCAGTGTCTCAGTCTCAAAAGACCCTTAAACTCAGGAGTGATCGTGAGACCCCGACTCGATTTTTTGACAGGGCTCAGTAGCCGAGGGCAGGATGGGGGAATGGAGTCCTTATTTTCTCTTAGCCCTGGATCCTCAGCTCTCCTTTACGATGTTTTTTGGGTTTTGGGTTTTTTTTTTTTTTTTTTTTTTAGAATTTCGCTTGTCGCTCGATGGGGATTTGACTGTTTTTGTCATTATTATACTGAGGTTATAGGTTTTCAGGAGGAAGACCACAGAGATGAAATGCCATTTTTATCATATCAAGGGTGCATACTGTTAACTTGACTTACCACTGTGGAGACATAGAACAATTTGTAAAAAGGAAAAAGGCAGAGAGATAATTAGTGTAATTTGAATTTGGAGCAAATATTTTACCAAGTTCAGAGACAAAATTGTGTTTGTTCCCAGGGGATAAGAGAGTGGCAGCAATCAGGCCAGGCGCAGGGTGAGATGGTTGAAACTTGTAATCCTAGCACTCTGGGAGGCCCAGGTGGGAGGATTGCTTGAGGCCAGGAGTTCCAGACTAGCCTGAGCAAGAATGAGACTGAGTCTTAGTTACAAAAAAAAAAAAAATTACCCAGGCATGGTGGCTTGCGCCTGTAGTCCCAGCTACTCGGGAGGCTGAGACAGAAGAATCACTTGAGTCTGGGAGTTTGAGGTTATAGTAAGCTGTGATGATGCCACTGCACTCTAGCTGGGGTGACAGAGCAAGACTTTGTCTCAAAGAAAAAGAAAAGAGTGGCAGCAGTCCACCAAGTTCTCCACACAGTGGTCTGAACTATAAAGATGGAATGGGCTGGTAGGATCCCTTTCTTTGCAGAGGCGAAGGGTTTACTCTGTCACAATTCCAGAGGAGACAAAGCATCCCTGTTACTAAGATACTGTTTATCATAGCAACAACAGCTGCAGCAATAGCAGTAGCATAGCAACAAGCGGAGCTTTTTGTGTTCCCATCTCTCTTCCAGCTCAAGTAGTATGGATTCCTGTGGGTGGTAAAACATGTTAATGATGTTATTGTCATTTTTCCAAACTTGGTGAATTTCTGTTTCTTTTGCTTCCTCTATTCCCATAATACTTCATCTGCTTTATCTGCAGATTTCTTCGGGGTTTTTTTGTTTCCCAGTTTAATTAAGTAATGATTAAAAGTCTTTTAAAGTAGGAATTATATTATTTTTATATTCATGTATATCCCAGATTCTGTGTTTTAGATACCTTTATAGAGGATAGATTTAAGTAAACATTTGAGTCAGATGTTCATAGTTTTTTGATGTTACTGAGTCATGGTCTGGACTGAATAAAAACATTTGACCTGGCTGCCATACAGTTGGTGTGTCCTGGAATTACCAAACGTGTTAGAGAGCCCTAGATGATATCACGTTATATAGCTTTAGCAACAGGGAGTAAAAATACATTTGAAAGGTCTGTTTATTATTTCAGGAACCAATCCAGAGGTATGAACAAGGTCTTGACTCTGAAGGGAAGATTTTTGTAAGGATGGACCCACACCAGAAGATCCCTGGTGTATATAATGGGGATACTTTACTGATTCCTGAGTATGAAAAAGTCTCTCGGTGTGAGGACCAGTTAGAAAGGCATGAGAGCAGGCCCACAGAAGAAAGAAAGTATAAATGCAGTGAATGTGGAAAGAAGTTTGCCCAGAGCTCAGGCCTTGTTCGACATCGGAGAATCCACACTGGAGAGAAACCCTATGAGTGTGATCACTGTGGAAAAACTTTTAGCGTGCGCTCAACCCTCACTGTGCATGAGAGAATCCACACTGGCGAGAAGCCCTATACTTGCAATGAGTGTAAGAAAGCCTTCAGTGTAAGGGCACACCTGATTATACATCAGAGAATCCACAATGGAGAGAAACCTTATGAATGTAATGAGTGTGGCAAAGCATTTAGTGTGAGCTCAGATCTTATCAAACATCAGAGAATCCATACTGGTGAGAAACCTTATGAGTGTGATGAGTGTGGGAAAGCTTTCAGTGTAAGCTCAGCCCTCGTCAAACATCAGAGAATCCACACAGGAGAAAAGCCATATGAGTGTAAGGAGTGTGGGAAGGCCTTCTATGTGAATTCAGCCCTTATTAATCACAAGAGGATTCACTCTGGAGAAAAGCCTTATGAGTGTGGAGAGTGTGGAAAAGCATTCAGCCAGATCTCAACCCTTATTCATCACCAGAGAATCCATACTGGAGAGAAACCATATGAGTGTGATGAGTGTGGGAAGGCTTTCCGTGGGAGCTCTAATCTTACTAAACACCAGAAAATACATGCCAAAGGAAAGTGTTATCAGTGATTTATGTGGTGAATATATTCCAAAGGCTTTTTGTTGCATCAGAAGATACCATCAAAAGAAGAGTACGGTAAAAATTAATACCTTAATTGACACTTCATCTCTTGGAATATTAAAGACGTGAGAAGTCACTGAAAAGTGACTCCATCAGCATAATGACTAAGGCTTTAAAATCACATCTACTTCTGAGAATGCAGTTTTACAACCCATAAGGTAAAGCCATTGAAAAATCATATACCATAATGTAGTTTATGTTGGCTTAGTAAAAGCAAACTGCAGTAATTCAAACATTTTTATTTCTCTTATGTCCAAGCCTTTTGTTGTTTTTTTGCTACCAGTATTATACATGAAACATTAAATTTTGAAATTGGAAACAATGTTGATTAGAGAGGGACCACATATCCTCATTGAATCTGGAAATATCAACCTGTTGATCTTTTTTTTGCCTTTGATGTATCACTGTGCTCTCAAGGATGATTAAATGCTGTTCACCAGACAATAACCTAACTTCCTAACCCTAATCCCCAAACCCTATTTGTGCACATGTGAAACTCAGAAGAGCAATACACACTTTAAAATTACTTTGTTATTACTTTTCTATTTTAACAGTGATTTCTCACTCCTGAGTAACAAACCTGAAATTTTTGATCCCTGAAATTTAACTCATAAGAGGTTCAAGATGACTATCAAATTTATAGAAATTGTAGATTGCCTTGATGGTCCACAGTTTAAACAGGTAGGAGGGAACACTGGAAATAAAATGGTGTTCTCAGAGTAGGGCTCTGTGTTGCAAAGGGATGCACAGTTTCCCTGAATTCTCCTTTAATACTTCAGCTGTAAGACACATTAGACTTCATGAAGCTCTGAGCCAACTTGTGGCCAGGAGGCACTGAGGTCGTCTGTGACCTCAGTGCATGTGAAAAGGCACATTATGAAGCCTCTGGTATTGGGATAGTGCCAGCTACCTTGTCCAAGCAGTATTAGGCCTGGATATGGGGATTGAAAGCAGAGAAAGTCATGGTTCTGGAGCTCAAATTGAGGAGATAGGCTGTCACTCAGGAAATGGGACATGTGAAAAAGTAAAGCACATACTATACTTACAGGCAAAAGTGAAGGGCCCCAGGAGAATACCAGGAAGTTCTCTTTGGTATGCTGGGTTCAAGTGTGAATTCCTTCGCCCTACTTCCTTCTTATCTTTGGCAGTTGAGGGAGATTGTGGTTTCTTTTTGATCTGACCTGTCACCCCATTTCTGTGCTATTATCTTAAATGTTTTTAGTGTTGACCTTTTTGACCCCAGCTGTCTTGGTTTGGTCCTAGGATGGAGGTTTACAGAGTCATCTGGGTGGAGAACACCTGGGATCAGTAATGAAGTGTTGCCATATCCTACCCCAAACCACACAACTAAATACTAAGCAGTGAATGGTGAGTATTCTGAAGACTTTGAAGGAGCAGACATTCTGGAAAGAGAAATTTCTTTTATTGAAGAATTTGTTTAGCAATCAGGATATGTGTACCATAGTTACTTGTTTGAGCTCAAATTAAAGCATTAATGATGATTTGTTTTAGGATGGGCCTTGTGCCAGGTGCTAGGAATATAAAAATAAATGAAAAAAAAAAAAAAAGCACCCTATTCTCAGGGGACTTAAGGTCTATTTGAAGACAAGGAGCAGAGAGTAGATAGAAAATAATGATTACGGTGATAAAGCCACTGGATTTGTAGAGTACCTTGCACTGAAGAAAGTATAACAACAACTCATGAGACAGGCTTTGTAGGAGGATGAAAGCTTGGAGAAAAATGAGTTTTTGAGCCACCTGCGTGAAAAAGAAGAATGGGGAAGGTACGGTGGGAATAGCATATGAAAAAGCACAGTACATCTGGGTGAAGAGAACAAAGTTTTCAAGGACTGATCATAGAATACATATATGAAAGTAGTATACCATGACCAGATCATGAAATTCTTGTTTGCTGTGCTAAAAAGCATGAAATATATTCTCTAGGCTGATGTTTTTCAAACAATTTGTGGAATAAGAAATGCCTTTTATGTTGTAACCATTATTGGGAGAGACAGTCCTCCTTGGGCCTCTTGCACTCCTACATGTCTTGCTGGGTGTGCCAGCACTGCAAGGATATGACAACTCTTTTACCTAAGCTACTTCTCAGCATTGTTTATGCAGCTGGTATCCTTGAGAGATGAGGTAACATCTCTTGGACAAAGTAGGCTTACTAAGCTTGCATCTTGGTCATTTGGTGTTCTTTTAGAAAGTTCCTGTTATATTTTTATACATGTTCTAGGAATTGTTTACATACTCTAGATATGAATCCTTTTCATAGGGGATACAAATATCTCCAACTCTATGGCTTGTCTTTTTATTCTCTTAATGGTATCTTTTGATGAATATTAGTTTTTAATTTTAATATAGTCCTGGATCAATTTGTTTCCTTTTTTATGTATATGACTTATTTTGTGTTGTTTGAAGAATTTATTCTCTGCCTTGAAATCATGAAGATAATTTCTATAATCTTAAAAAGTTTTCTAATTTGCTTTTTCATTTATATCTATAATCCATTTGAAATTGATTTTTGTGCATGAGTGAGGTAGAGTCAAATTTCATTCTTCTTCTTAAAGATATTCATTTGATCCTGTGTCACTTATAGGAAAGACTGTCATTTCCCACTGTTCTACAGTGCCAATTTCTCATAAATTAATTTTCCATATATGCATGAGTGTTTGGTTTCTCTATTATGTTCCATTGGTTTATTTGGCTATCCATGCATCAATACCAGATTTCCTAATTATTGTAGCTTTACATCATTTTGGTATCCATTGGAGCAAATCATCCCACCTGAGGAGTCAGGCTCTGGCCAAATTTCTATATGTGATTTTTCAGACCTGACCATAGGCAATTATGAAGGCCTCACCCCTCATGGGGCAAAGCTACCCTACCCATACCAGATTTGGGGCACAACCAATGCATTGCATTCTGTGAAAGATGTTACAGTCAAAACTCAGACTCCTCAGCTAGCCACGCTCTTAAACATATGTCTGCATTCCTAATCTGGGTATCTCCCTTAAGATGTCTCTTTATTAAATGCCTCCCCTAAGCAATTTGAAGCCTCCCTTATTGGGATCAGGAAATTTGAAGACACTTTTCTCCTCTCCTAGCATGTTTCCCATTTCCTCTTCCCAACCCCCAGATCTATAAAATTGCTTGGATCTTTTGTTTGGGGCTTTCTTGGTAGTGAGATGATCCTCATATCTATACTGATTCATCTGACCCTTGCCTGGCTCAATTCCATGAGTAAGAATGGAACACTGTAGGAGCCAGCACTTTGTTCTGTTGAGCCCCTTGTTAATGCTATTGCTGATTAAAGCTTGACTGATACTTTATCATTTTGGCCTGTTTTACCTGACTGCTACAACACCTGACAGCTCAGCCCTTTCCAGATCAGCTCAGTTCTTGATACCACCTTCTTTTCTTACTTAATAAGTGGCTTGGCTGTTTCTGGTTCTTCACATTTGTGTACAAGTATTAGAATCCACTGTCTATTTCTACCCACACCCTCCAAAAAAGTGTATTGGCATTTTGATTGGGATTGTATTGAATCTATGGATTAATGGGGAAAATCAGCATTTTTATGTGAGTCTTCTAATCCATGAACATGGTATAGCCTTCCATTTCTTTAGGGTCTTGTTTAATTTTTCCCAATAATACTTTATGGTTTTTTGTGCAGAGGTCTTGAACATCTTTATTAGATTATTTATTACTAGGCATTTGATATTTTTTCCATGTAATTGTTAACGGTATCATTTTTTTAAATATTTACTTTTTGTTTACAGAGACTTATAGTCGATTTTTATATATTGACTTCATATCCAGCATTCTAATTTATATGTAGATATTTTTGGTTTTTATATATACCATTTGCAAATAATGACAGTTGTATTTTTTTCTTTCCAATTTTTATACCTTTTTTTCCTTACCTTATCACACTGGTATGAAATCCAGTACCGTGATAAAAAGAAGTGGTGATAGCTGGCATCCTTGTCTGGAAGGCATACTGTTACCTTAGCTATAGGTTCCTTTCTCCAGTTATCCATCTTGAAATTAGCCTTCTCCTATACTTCCAACATTTTTGAGACTTGGAGATTCCAAGTCTCTGCTGACCGTTTACTTCTTGGGCTGCACATTCAGTGGAGGAGAAATAGTTTCTCAGGGCTGCCAGTCCCTTAGGCTCAAAAAAAATGATTTTCTGATTTGTTACTCTCAGACCTTGTGCCCTTCTAATGGATGTGGTTTTGGTAATACAAGTTGGCCCTTCTTATCCACAGGTTCCACATTTGTGGATTCAACCGATTGCGGATTGAAAATATTCAGAAAAAATAATAAAACAATAAAAAATAATACAAATTTTAAAAATACAGTATAACAACTATTTATATATCATTTACATTGATTTAGGCATTATAAGTAATCTAGAGATGATTCATAGTATATGGGGAGGATGTGCATAGGTTATATGCAAATACTGTGCCATTTTATATAAGGGACTTGAGCATCCTCTGGGTTCCTGGAGCCAATCTCCCACAGATACCAAGGGACAACTGTATATAGTCAATTCTCATTTTAATAATAGTTGGGTTCTATAAAGTTGCTACAAATACCAAATTAATACTTAACTATTGTTCCTAGAGGAAGTGCAGGGTTATATTCTTTTGAGTCTCTAGTCACAGCATTTTCCATCAAAATGTCATTTGCATTGTATACATTTGTTTGCCAACATTGTTGTAAAACAACCCAGTCTCATCAGGATTGGAAAACAGCTCTTCCACATAACTCTTTTCCTGTATAATACTGCACAGATATTTTAAAAATATTCCACAGCCTGCTGATCTGTAGAACCTACCTCACCTGCAAGTTTATGTTTTCCACACTATTGATGTGTGAGTCAACCAACACTAGCTGAGAAGGGCTTAACATTTTCCTGACCCTGGTTAACCTGTGTAAGTTTCTTTAGCTTTCATCCTCGAAACAATGCTGTCAACTATGCTTTTTTTTTTTTTAAAATCAGTTGTCATCTCATGAGTCCTAAATTTAGCCACTTTTCATCACACACAATAAATGTTGCTTTAGCACTTTACAGCTTGGCCTCATGTGCAGATCACCAAATTTCCTCTTCCTTTTTCTGGATGTACCACGTTACTGATTCATTAACATTGTATTCATAGCCAATAGCAGTATAACTCCTACATGAATGAAGCTTGTCTAACATACTTATTTTCACTGTAAGGCATATCACAGTCTTCTTGCATTTAGGAACACTAGACGGTACTTTAGCACTCTACTTGGGGACCATTTTAAACAGCAAAATCACCCGCAAAAAGCACAAAAAAGTAGCACTAATTATGCCCCAAATGACATTTGTTTGTGGTATGTATGAGAGCTGAAACAAGATTGCAGAGTGTTACTTGTTTGATCTCTTCTGCTGGTATATTAGTTTTACAGGGCTGCTGTTACAAATTACCACAGACCTGTTGGCATAAAAAAATAGCAATTTATTCTCACACCATTCTGGAGGCCAAAAGTCCAAATCAAGGTGTTGGCAGGTCCATATTCCCTCTGAAGGCTCTAGGGAACAATCCTTCCTGGCCTCTTCTAACTTCTAGGAATCCTAGGCTCGTAGCCACATCGCTCAAACCTCAAGCCTCTGTCTTCACATTGGCCTTCACCTCCTTCCATCTTTTTTATCTCTTTTAAATCTTTTCTTGTCACTGGATCTAGAGCCCATCCAGATAATCCAGTATAATCTCATCCTGAGATCATAATCTTAATTATGTCTGTTAAGACCCTTTTCTCAATTAAGGTCATATTTGCAGGTTCGAGGGATTAGGACATAGACATAACTTCCTGGGGGGCCATTCAGCCCACTACAGATGATAAATTTCTCTCCTCTCAGAGATAAGTTGATTAATACAATTAAGTACTGAAGTTGATTTGAAGTTTTTTGGCAAGTAAGATGAAATGAAAATATGTTGTTTTGTACTGTTTTTCATTTGTGTAACAAAAGAAAGCAATTATATTTAACTACACAGGTGAAGTTTTTCCAGGAACTAAATTCAAATAAACATATTGCTTGAGTCCCTTTGTAAAGGATATTGAATAATAGAGTGGACATTGTCTTCAACTATAGTTTTAAAAAGAGAAATACTTAAAATGGATCATAGTAAACCCTAAAACAGTCCCATAAAATCTTAAGTGTAAACTTGTTAATAAATTACAACATACTGGCCAGGCACGGTGGCTCACGCCTGTAATCCTAGCATTCTGGGAGGCTGAGGCGGAAGGATTGCTTGAGGTCAGTAGTTTGAGACCAGCCTGAGCAAGAGCGAGACCCCGTCTCTACTGAAAATAGAAAAATTAGCCAGGTGTGGTGGCGCGCACCTGCAGTCCCTGCTACTTGGGAGGCTGAGGCAGGAGAATTGCTTGAGCCCAGGAATTTGAGGTTGCTGTAAGCTAGGCTGATGCCACAGCATTCTGGTCCAGGTGACAGAGTGAGACTCCATCTCAAAAAAGAAAAAAAATTACAACATACCTGCAGAAAAATGCACAAATCATAAACATACAGTTTTATCAACTTAAACTAAGCAAATGCACTTGTGTAACCCACATCCAGTTCAAGAAACAGAATATTTGCAACATTCCAGAACCCTCTTCCCCTATGGTCCCTTCTAACAACACAAATGACTTTTGCCTGTTTTTGAACTTTGCATACCATGTACTTTCTTGTATCTGGCTTATTTCTCTTGATATTATGTTTGTGAGATTGATCCATGCTGTTGAGAGTAGTTTTAGTTTATTCTCCTATGAAACGTCTAACTCAGGGAAACATTTCTATATATGGCTAAGAGAGTATGTTCATGGATTTGCTTTATGTAATAATCTTCCTTTATATGATAATTAAAAGGGTTAGACTTAAAGAATCTAAATGGATGGAAAGTTAAATGATTATTAAGTAGTGTCCCTCAAATTTCAGTTGGCTTAAGCATGCATTAGGCAAGTATTGGGTAGAGAGATTCATGATTGAATTCTCAGAGAAGGACCTGTGATTACATATTCTGTGTAGCCATGTCAGATTCTTTTTGTGATAATTTAGGGGATGAATGGATGAATAGATAACTGAACTTTATTCTTGCCCAGACATAAGGCCAACTCACTTCAGAATATGCATGAATAGTAGAGGAATTTCTAAGTAAAGCCAGTTTATTCCTCAGGGAAAAAAACCTCTGAATCTGATCAGTCACAGTTTGGGTGCTTAGTTGGGATTCCAAAATTTTTTATCAAAAAGTATGAAAGAGACCACTTTAGCCTGGGAAATGTTTATAACAAGTCTTACGTGGTGGCTGCTCAGTTCATTAAAACATCTTAAATTGAGCTCTATTGATGTCTGATTTCTAGGTAAGCATCCTTCCATTTCCATAACTACTTACAATTTTTCCCTTCTTCCACTTCCCGTAGCATGTTGGTTTTTTTCTTAGAACATTCACCTTCTGTTTTGCTTCATTATCTGTCTCTTATATCTTGCTTATTTGATTATGAGTTCTTTGATTACAGGAATTATCACTTCTTATGAATTCTCTGCAGCCCCTAGTATGGTGAATGGCTTGAGATTGTACAAGTCAGTTTGGGCTAATTATGATCAATAAGCTTTTTATTATGTAACCAACAACTCCCCAAATCTCAGCAGCTTACAATAACAAAGGTTTTTCTTATTTATCTTGCATTTCAGTTATGGATCAGATGCAGTTCTGCAATACATTTTCTCTACTCTAGGATTCAGATTAGAGGAGTAGTCCTACCTTGAGGATGCTGCTGTTGTGGCAATAGAAAAAACAGTGGTAGGACCACTTGATGTCTTCTATTCAGGAGACCATGTGTCACTTCTACTTATATTTCATTGACCAAAACAAGTAAACATGACCAACTGCTATCGATGGGATGGGTAAAATAATCCTTTCAAAAGGGGCAGTGAATAATTAAGAACAACGTTATTAAGATATGTATCTGCTTGGATACCCAATATTTATGGTGTACTTTATTTACCAGGGCTTTTTCTGAATGCCTTATATGTATGTTTTTCTCAATGAAAAACAGTGCTGTGAGACAGATACTTCTATATTCCCATTTTACAGCTGAAGAAGTTGAGGAACAAAGATATTGAATAACTTGACCAAGGTTATGCAGGTAGAAAATGGTAGAGCCAGGAATTGAAACCAGAAGCCTCGCTCTACAACCTGTTCTTTTAACCACTGTGCTGTATTATGAGAGTTTTAATCTGAAGATTTATGTTCATGTACCACATTGGGCTTTAAGAGGCAGTGAGTTGTGCTAGTAAAAACCCTAAAAGTGAGATTCAAGAGCACTTGGTCTCAACCTGTCTTTACCTGTAATAACCATACTACCTAGGCTAATACCATGTAGCTGGGCCTCAATTTCTACATCCTTAAAACAAGGGAGACAGACCAGATATTCCCTGATACCCTTCCCAGCTTTGTGATTTTATAATCTCTCCAAGTACATAGTAAACACTTTGTTGATGTTGATGTGATGATCTCTTCTTTCATTTGCTGCTTTCTTTTTTTTCTTTTCTTTTCCTTTTTCTTTTTGCTGTTTATTTGAACATCTGGATGCAGATGGGTGGAGGCTGAAAAAGGCATCCAACCTGCCGCTTTCTATATTATTATGTTCATAGTAGATCTTGAATCTCCCCAGTTCCTTCCTTCTCTTTTACATCTCAGGCTTTATATTAGTGATCATACTACTGCTAATATTAGCTACAATTTATTGAGACCTACTCTGTTCCAGATACTTTTTCTGGCTCTTTAGGTAAGTTATTTCATTTAAAAGTACAGATACTGTTTAAAAAAGAAGCAAAGCTGAACAAAAGTAATGTTCTAAGCATCCATTTTGAGAACATTAAAAAAGAAAACAGGAAAATAAACTCAAAGAAAGCAGAAGGAAGAAAATATTAAAGATAAGAGAAGAAATTGATGAAGAAGCAAACATATATTTTTACTTAGAGCTTTCACATATAAAGAACTATGTTTTAGGTAGGTGCTCTCTGTAAATTACTCTCATATATGTTACATTTGAATCCACCTATCTGCCTCCAGGAAAAAGATGCTAATTGCATGCTTAACCTCTTCTTTCACATGGCGACTCCTGTCCTTAAACAAGAAGTTTATTCCAAAGCAGAGTCTTCCAGAAGTTCAACAGAGAGGGTGATGTCTGGGGGAGTAAATAGGAACATTGCTTAGGGACCCTACACTGAACAAGTCCGTGGGCTTCTAAATAGTTTATCCAAGTGATGGGGGAGCCCCTTCGAAAAAGCACAACAGATATTGCCTGAAGCTAAGGGGAGTATTTGCTCTGAAATTCAGTCCTGCCAATGCTATGGGAGTAGGAAGCCCTCCATTCAGCTTGATATATTCAGCAACTGTAATAAAAGAAGCAACATCTCTATGTAAAGTGAGTGGGAAAAGTCACTGGTCCAAAATATTCCTTCCTAACAAAACAAACCCTGGCGCAACAGCAGCCCTGACTTAAGCACCAGCATGTCCAAACTGGAAGGAAAGCCCTATGAGTATCCTCAGCCTTGAAAGACCTTCAGCATAAAACTCAAGTCTTGTTACACAGAGAAGCCATCCTGGAGAGGAGTCCTGTGAGAGTAAAGAATGTGGCAAAACCTTCAGATACTGGATCTTGTCAGACATCAGAGAACCCTTGTGGATATCTCAGTGTGGGAGGCCTTCTTTGTGAGCTCAAGTCTTATTAACCATAAGTAAATTTTGGATAGGCACCTTATCTATGTCATGGGTATAGCAAAGCCTTGAAGTGCTGTGACAGCCTTATTAAACATCAGAGAATCTACATAGAAAAAAACCTCTATGGATGTGAAGAGTATAGTAACGGATTCATTGTTGTTCAACTCGGGTCACCCACCAGAGAATCTACACTGGAGCGCACCACTATAAATGTAGCGTGGGAGGGAAGGCCTTTATTTGAAAGCTAGCACTTATTAATCATCAGAAAACCCATGCTGGAGAGAAAATCTATAAATGCAAAAATGTGGGAAGACCTTCATTAAAAGCTCAATCTTACATATCAGAAAATCCACACTGGAACAAAACCCTATACATGTGACCATGTAAGGGGAGCTTACGGTGTTAGTTCAGTGCTTACAAGGCATCAAGATTCCATATGGAGGAAAGCTCTTTGAATGTAAATAATGTGGTAAAGCTTTCAGTCAAAGTTCAGATCTTATCAAACATCAGAGTTCACATTGGCTGGAAGCTTTATGACTGGGACGGATATGGGAAAAGCTTTTGATGAACTCTTCCTGTACCAAACATCAAAGGATACACAAAAAAGAACCTTAATAATCAAATGTAGTAGAGGCCGGGCACAGTGGCTTTCACCTGTAATCATAGCACTCTGGGAGGCCGAGGCAGGAGGACTGCCTAAGTTCAGGAGTTTGAGACCAGCCTGAGCAAGAGCAAACCCGGTCTCCACTAAAAATAGAAAAGTTAGCCAGGTATCATGGCGCTCACCAGTAGTCCCAGCTCCTCAGGTGGCTGAAGCAGGAATATCATTTGAGCCCAGGAGTTAGAGGTTGCACTTAGCTATGATGACACCACTGCACTCTACCCAGGGCAGAGCAACAGAGCAAGACTCTGTCTCAAAAAAAAAAAAAAAAAAAAAATGGTAGAGATATAGTATAGGCCTTTTTCAACATTAAATGTCACCATTTAAGAAAAAAATGAAATGCATATAATCATTTTAACTGACATTTTATGGAATTCAAAGCAAGTGTTATTAAAAAAAAGACTTTGTCCTGTTACTTCATGGGCAGAGTTGAGGAATTAAATTTCTGTGACAGATCTTGATGGATATTTAGCTGTCTTTTTGGCATGGCTAGCTTTCCATTTTCTGTAATATTAAGTAGAGAGTAGGGGTGGGTCTTTGTAACAGGTCACAACTTGCGTAATCTAAACATTGATTACATTTATTGTTTTTTGTTTGGAATGTATCATGCTAATTAAAATAATTTTTCTAAGAATGATTTCTGACATTGATTCTTGGAACCCAATAAGTATATTACTCCTTCCAGACTTACTCTGTTTTACTTTTTATGATGTTAGTCAATCTGGAAAATGCCGCAAATAAATATGTGTTTTGGCAAACCATTTCCTAAAATCTCCTATCTTTTTATTAAAACAAAAGATATAGAAATATAGGTCAGCTTTATGAATTTTCAATCTTCTAAACAACAGACTGTATTTGCCTTGTTCAATTTTGTGTCTCTGACATACAGAATGATGACTGATAACAGAGAAAGCCTTCAAAACATGCTTGTTGAATGTCTGCTCTAAGAGTTCTGTTTATGGGTTGGTATCACTTCAGCCTACAGAGAGGCCTCTAATAGTTTACCATAGGATTCAACTCTCTTCCCAAACCTGATCAATGAATGACTTCAGTGCTCAGTGTGGACATGAACTCAGTTCATGTCACAACGTGATCATTACTTTCATTTTTATACATTTTAATTTTTCCTCTTTACCTTCATCCCAATCCTATTTTGCTCCAATTTCCCCCACCCTTAAATACTTACTTTACAAAACAGATCTTACATTAATATGTCTCATTCTGTACCATTCTACTTTTTTAGATCTAGTCATGTTGATATATACAGGTGTAGTCTACTCCTTTAACTGCTGTACAGTGTTTAGTCATTTATTCTGCTAATGATGGTAATTTGGGCTTTTAATCAACTCCATTATAAACAGTATTGCTCTGAATACCTTTGAGAGCCTTTTATCTGGAGAACATAGCCAGAATGGGTGAAATTGCTGGGTCACAGGTATGCACAGGGTCAGTTTCACCAAAGGGACCTGTCTGGCATCTTAGCCTGATCATGATATCACCTTTTCTGCATGAATTCCTGAGAGCCACCAACAATGAAACCAGACAAGCACACTGTCATCTGCTTGCAGCCTTGGGTGAGATGACTCTGCAAGGTAAGAATGAAGAAACCTCAGCTTCAAAAATAATGGGTAACTTTTCAGAGTCTGGTGATGCAAACCAATTCTACTACTTAAAATACAGTGTAATTATAGCCAGGAATGATGGTGTGCACCTATAGTCACAGCTACTCAGGAGGCTGAGGCCCACATGAAACCAGGATTTCAAAACCAGCCTGAGCAATATAGTGAGACTTTGTCTCTAAAAAAAAATAATAATTAAAAAAAAATACAATGAAATTGTAAAAACTACATATTAGGGAAAGTCTTTTTCCCTTCTACCTAAGAACATCGTCTCAGAAAGGGAATGCAGCAAGTACAAAGGTGCTGACATATTGAAGAAACAGCAAGGCCAGTGAGACAGTAGTAGGTCAGAGAGGTAAGGAAAGAGGGCCTGCAGAAATGGACTTGTAGGCCGATTTATGGACGTTGAGCTTTACCCTGAGTGAAACTGATAGCTATTGCAGGATTTTGAGCAAAGATGTAACATGTCTCAGATTTTAAAAGTATTCCTCTAGCTGTTTTGTTAAGATTAGACTACATGGGGCAAGAGTGGGAGCTAGGAGAACACTTAGGAGCTATTGAAGTAATCCAGGCAGGAAATTATAGTGGCTTGGACAAGAGTGATGAAAAGTGAACAGACTCTGGATATATATTGAAGGCAATTTCAAGAGAATTTTGCTAATGGATTAGATGTGGAGTTTTAGAGAAAGAAAAGAGGCAAGAAGGACGCTTAAGTGTTTTGGCACCCAGAAACTGGAAGAATAGAGTGACCTTAAAAGTGATGGAAGGATGCAATTGAAACAGGGTTTTTTCTTGAACATGTTAAGTTTGGGATATCTATTAGTACCTCACAGAAACTTTGGCATTTGAGAAAAAGTAAGGAACACCGTTGGGACAGCCTCTACCCTTCAGTCCAGAAGCATTCCCCAACTATACCTGCGTCCCAGGCGAAAATCTTTTATCATAGGCAGTCTCCTTGTCCCTCCACCCCAGACACTGCTGAAGACCAGGGATTTAGGAAAGCAGTATTTTCTCACTTGAATGTAATAAAAGAACTTAAAGAGCTGGAGGACATCCTCACATTGTCTGATCTAAACATGTAGAATGTGTTCAACTATTACAAGTCTCTCAGAAAGTTATGGCATGTTAGTCCTAGCCTCCAAGTCCATAGTTTCTCAGAAAATATTACTTATAGTGTATTCTTATCTTTTAAGAACTTTCAATCAAATGAGTTATATGTAAATGTTACCTTAAGTTAGAATGTCAAAATAGGAATTGGAGCTGAAATCACTTTGCTAATTAATACCTACACTGCAAAAACATACACCCAGAATTCTGCTGCTTTTAATGGCAGACAAGGTACTATGGACCAACTCTCCCACTGAGAAGTGGGAAAGCTGGCAGAAACACTTAAAAAAAAAATCTACCTAAAGGAATTAGAGAATTAATTAGAGAGTGAAAGATTGCCAGGCTATAAGAGCATGGAGATCAAAGGAGGTGAGCCCTTCCTTTGGGACCATTTTTCTTATAGGTATCTTCTGATTCTGGGAGGGGCACCTGAGAGGGCAAATCAAATTTTTGATAGGTTCACAGAGGAAAAAGACACCAAATTTGGGTTCTGGGGGCTGCTGGGGGGTGGAAAGTAGATGGGGAGAATAAGACTAATAAACTCCCTCACTTTGGTATATGGGATCCCAAATAACTGCACTCTAAGAGTAAGGGTGAACCAGACAGGCCTTCCCAGGGTGCTTGTAGCTGAGCTTTAAATCTCAGTCACCGCAGTTAGATTTAAGTGATTCCACAATGCCAGAGCCCTCTGGAAATACTCTCAGTGAGGAAATGTTATCATAGCTCTCAGATTACTTCTACAAACAATTCTGCACAAAATTTTAAAAGCTAGCACCATTTATTGAAAAGTGATTCTTTTCCCCAGTGTATGTTTTTGTCAGCTTTGTCAAAGATTAGATTACCATATGCAGATGGTTTCATCTCTGGATTCTCAGTCCTGTTCCA
>NW_012155085.1:348664-352424 GCF_000956105.1 Propithecus coquereli | reverse complement strand
AATAATAAGTTAAAAGAAAAAAATTTTAAAAGCTAGGCATATGAGAAGAAAAACGACATGAAGAAAAAAACCAACAAAAGCAACAGATAATACAAACACATCCAAGGGGAATCCAGAATTACAGTTACCATATACAGATTTTAAAATAACTGTGTATATAACTGTGTATATAATAAGTGTGCAAATAGATTTGATTAGGAATTTTAACAAAAAATGGGGGATAATGAAAAAAATCAAATGGGAATTCTACACTTCAAAAACAACTGAAATGTAGTGGATGTGTATAGCAGTAGATGAGACAAAGCTGAAGGAAAAAAAATAGTGGACTAAATAGTTAAGAAAATATCTGGAAAGAAGCAGAAGGGGACAAAAAGGATGGACTATGCAGGAAAAGTGTAAGAGAATATAGATCCAAAATATTTGTAATTAGGGGTTGCAGGAGAAATGAGAAGTAATGGGGGTAGACACAATATTTGAAGAGAAAATAGCTGAGAATTTCCTAAGATTTATGAATGGTATGAAGCACAGATTCAAGAACCATATGAACCCCAAATAGGATAAATGAAAAACATCATAAAAAATCAAAATACATCGTAGTAAAACTAGGTTATTGAGTATGAAATGTCTGATTTCCTTAAGTTGGACAGTTGATATCTCTGACATTTCACTTTGACACTTCTTGTTTTATTTTTATTGGAAAGGCACATCCCTAGTCTTTCAAACACGTGGTTTGGCTTGTGATTATCTTTCAAATTTTTTTTTAGGGCAACTTTTGTGAAACCATGGGTAAGTCAAAAATTCGTGTTATTTTCAAATTTGAGTTCCATCGTGGAAACAATTCTGCACGGACAGCTGGAAACATCAAAAAAGTGTTCGGGAAGGATTTAGCTAATGAACACACAATACATCAATGGTTTGAGAAGTTCCATTCTGGTGATTTTATAATAATTTTGAAAATAGACATCCACTGTAATTGACTGACCAGCTTTCATGAAGCTGTAGTGGATAATACCAGCACTGGACCAACAAACAGATATCATTAGCTTTTTTTGATGAATATTTTGTTTTGGACTGTGTGGAGCCACTTGGGTGAACTGAGACCAAGGTGGATAATGAAAAGATGAAAGCAGTAGTGGGAGTCAATCCATCTCAACTTATGCGTGAATTAGCAGCAAGGTTTGACGTTACTATTCCAACAATATTGGACCATTTGAAACAAATTGGCAAGGTAAAGAAGCTGGATAGATGAATTCCACATGGATTAAACAAGTGTCAGAAGAGAAATCATCTTGAAGCTTGCTTTCTTTGCTGTCCTGACATAAAGGTGAACCATTTCTACACTGTATTGTTACATGTGATGAAAAATGGATTCTGGAAGGTTGGTGGGGGTTGTGGCAAAAATAAGAAAGAAAGAAAAAGAAAAATGGATTCTTTTTGACAATTGCAAGTGTTCGACACAATGGTTGGATGAAGATGAAGAGCTGAAACACAGTCCAAAACAAAATATTCATCAAAAAAAGCTAATGATATCTGTTTGTTGATCCAGTGCTGGTATTATCCACTACAGCTTCATGAAAGCTGGTCAGTCAATTACAGTGGATGTCTATTGCAACCAATTGGACAAAATGATGAGGATGCTTGCGATTAAGCAACCAAGATTGCTCAATAGAGACAGGCCAATCCTCTTGCAAGACAAGGCTCAATCACATGTTGCATGAACAACACTGCTCAAACTACAGAGGCGAGACTTGGAAACTCTCTGTCATCCACCACATTCAGACCTTCCACCAACTGACTACCACTTCTTCCAGGCTTTGGATCACTTCTTGCAAGGAAAAATACTCAATTCTCAACAAGCTGTGGAAAACGCCTTTCATGATTTCATCAACACTTGCTGTCCAGGCTGCTTCGCTGCTGGCATAAACAAGCTACCATTAAGATGGCAAAACTGTATTGATAGTGTAGGCGTCTACTTTGATTGATTGCACTGCTTCTTGTTTGAGATATAATAAACTAAACTTTTGATTTGAAATCAGACATTTCATATTTAATGACCTAATACTAAAAACCAAAGGCAAGCAGAGATGGTGGCATCTGCAGCTCGAGCAGTGTTGTTGGCACACCAGCAGCTCTGGGGTTTCACCAAGAGGCTCCTTATCAGAGGTGCTGCCGGGCAGTCATTATATTTTGGAGGGGACAAATTAAGAAGTACGCAGGCTGCTACACAAGTTGTTCTGAATGTTTCTGAAACATGAGTTATACGTTTGGAAAATGGACTCAGAGTGGCTTCTGAAGACTCTGAGCTCTCAACATGCACAGTTGAACTCTGGATTGATGCTGGAAGTCAACATGAAAATGAGAAGAATAATGGAACAGCTCACTTTCTAGAGCATGTGGCTTTCAAGAGCACCAAAAAGAGATCCCAGTTGGATCTGGAACTTGAGATTGAAAATATGGGTGCTCATCTCAATGTGTATATCTCCAGAGAGCAGACTGTATATTATGCCAAAGCATTCTCTTAAGACTTGCCAAGAGCTGTAGAAATTCTTGCTGATATAATACAAAACAACACATTAGGAGAAGCAGAGATTGAACCTGAGCGTGGAGTAATCCTTAGAGAGATGCAAGAAGTTAAAACCAACTTACAAGAAGTTGTTTTTGATGATCTTCATGCCACGGCTTATCAAAATACTGCACTTGGACCATTTTGGAACCAACTGAAAATGTCAAATCTATAAATGTTAAGGATTTAGTGGATTATATAGCTACGCATTATAAGGGGCCAAGAATAGTGCTTGCTGCTGCTGGAGGTGTTTCCTATGATGAACTGCTTGAGTTAGCAAAGTTTCGTTTTGGTGACTCTTTATACACACACAAAGGAGAAATGCCAGCTGTGCCTCTCTGCAAATTCACAGGAAGTGAGATTCATGTGAGAGATGACAAGATGCCTTTGGGCACACCTTGCAATAGCTATTGAAGCTGTTGGTTGGGCACATCCAGATACAATCTGTCTCATGGTTGCAAACACACTGATTGGCAACCGGGATCGCTCTTTTGGAGGAGGAATGAATTTATGTAGCAAGTTGGCCTAGTTCACTTGTCACAGCAGCTTCTGCCATAGCTTCCAGTCTTTAAACACTTCCTATACAGATACAGAATTATGGGGACTCTATATGGTTTGTGAACCAGTCACAGTTGCAGATATGCTACATGTTGTTCAAAAAGAATGGATGTGACTCTGTAGAAGTGTCACTGAAAATGAAGTTGCACGAGACAAAAATCTTTTGAAAACAAACATGTTGCAAAATGAAATATCCCCTCAAACTAGTAATAGATGGGAACTTTCTCAATGTGATAAAGAACATCTACAAAAAGCCTACAGCAAACATTATACTTAATAGTGATAAACTAGATGCTTTCCTGCAAGGATAAAGAAAAAAATCAAAGATATCCCCCTTTCACTCCCAATCAACATTATACTAGAAAACCTAGCTAATGCAATAAGACAAGAAAAGGACATAAAAGGCATGCAGGTTGGGAAGGAAGAAATAAGGCTCCTTGTTCACAATGACATAATTAGCTATGTAAAAAGTACCAAGAATTAATTTAAAAAAATGGAAAAAAGGAAAAAAACCACCAGGAACTAATAAGCAATTATACCAAGGTTGTAGGATATAAGGTTAATAAAGAAAAGTTAATTACTTTTTTATATACTAGCAATGAACAATTGGTTTTTGAAATGAAAAATCCAATACCATTT
>NW_012155085.1:336478-348614 GCF_000956105.1 Propithecus coquereli | reverse complement strand
AAGATCTAAATAATGGAGAGATATTCCATGTAAATGAATAGAGTCAATATTTTGAACAATTGGTTTTTGAAATGAAAAATCCAATACCATTTGCATTAGCACCAAAAAATTAAATATAAAGTATAAAATAACAAAATATGTACAAGATATACATGAGGAAAACTACAAAAATCTAATGAAAGAAATTGAAGATCTAAATAATGGAGAGATATTCCATGTAAATGAATAGAGTCAATATTTTCAAGATGTCAGTTTCTCCCAACTTAGTCTATAGATTCAACACAATCCCAATGAAATCCCAGCAAGTTATTTTGTTGATATTGGAAAACTGATTCTAACATTTGTACACAAAGGTAAAAGACACAGAATAGCCAACACAGTACTGAAGGAGGAGAACAACAGAGAACAGACACCACCTGACTTCAAGACATACTGTAAAGCTACAGTAATTAGGACACTGTGGTATTGGCAAAAGAATGGACAGATAGATCAGTTGGACAGAAGTAGAAAACTCAGAAATATAACCACACAAATATTCTTTTTTTTCTACCCCCCCCCCAGGAATACTGTTGAGAACTATTTATTAATTTTTTTCTTTTTCTTTTTTTTTTTTGAGAGAGTTTCACTCTGTTGCCCCGGCTACAGAGCAGTGGCTCTCATACCTCATTACATCAAACTCCTGAGCTCAAGCAATCCTCCTGCCTCAGCCTCCTGAGTAGCTAGGACTACAGGCGCCCACCAGCACGTCTGGCTTATTTTTCTATTTTTTTGTAGAGAAGGGGGTCTTGAACAGGCTGGTCTTGAACTCTTGACTTTCAGCGATCCTCCTGCCTCAACCTACCAGAGTGCTAGAATTACTGGCATGAGCTACTGTGCCTGGCCCCAAATATTCTCAGCTGATCTATTGAGAATCTGAAGGAGCAAACGTATCCAATGAAAAAAGGATAGTCTTTTCAACAAGTGGTGCTGGAACAACTGTACAACCACATTCAAAAAATAAATAATTATTGAGATACACATCTTACATCTTTTACAAAAAAAAAAAAAAAAAAACCTCAAAATGAATAATGGACCTAAGTGTAAAACACAATATTATAAAACTCCTAGAAGATAACATAGGAGAGCATCTAGGTAATGTTGGGTTTGGCAATGATTATTTATTTATTTACAAATCTTTTTTTTTTTCCTTCAGTTTTTAAAATTTTATTGGCCAGGTGCGGTGGCTCATGCCTGTAATCCTAACACTCTGGATAGGCCGAGGTAGGAGGATCCTTTGAGCTCAAAAGTTCAAGACGAACCTGAGCCCTAAACAAGAGTAAGATCCATCTCTACTAAAAATAGGAAAAATTAGCAGGATACGATGGTGCCAGCTACTTGGGAGGCTGAGGCAGGTGGATCACTTGAACCCAGGAGTTTGAGGTGCTGTGAGCTAGGCTGACGCCATGGCACTCTAGCCCAGACAACAGAACAAGATACTATCTCAAAAAAAAAAAAAATTATTATTTTCTCACCAAGTTGTGATTTGAAGAGCAAATACTGGTTTGATTCTCTTGGTTATTATCCCTCATTAGACCCTAACCCAGTGTAGTTGCACGAAGCAGGAGTCCAAGAGATAATGGTTTAAAACAGATAGGGAACCCCCTCCCCCAACTGATGTGCCTGGACACACCCATTGTCCTAGCCTCTCCATTCCTAGAAACCTGGACTCTCCCCTCAAATATCCTTCCTGTCTCATCTACAGCATTGACTCAAAGCAGGGGCAAATGCCCATCCCAAATGGCAAACACTCCTCCTCAGCCAGTGACCTCAAATTTCCGCTGCCCCTAGACAGGTTCTCCAACCTTCAGAAAAATGGCGAGATGGACCTAGGCCCTTGATTCTAAAGTTAGCCCTTTCCCGCAAATATCACCAGCACAGGCTTGTCACATATTTTTGCGGTGGAACGTTTCCTTAGTGAGCTGGTTTACTCCCACAAGAGTAACCAATGCCCCATTTCAATTCTCAAGGAAACGACTCTGCGTCCATCTGCCTCAGCCTTTTCTCCCACTGCCAACACAGCCGTTTCTCAGGGAAATAGCCCAAGTTGCGTGGCCGGGTGGTTATCGGCCAACAGTTTTCTAACGCAAGATGGAGACCGGCAATGATCTTTTAAACATAACATCAAAAAGGCAAAAGCACAATCCATGAAAGAAAAAAAAATGGTAAGTTCAACTTCATTAATATTAAAAACTTCTGTTCCATCAGAAATACTGTTAAGAGAATGAAAAGTGCAAACTGGGAGAAAGTTTTTGCAAAACATAACTGATAAAGGACTGGTATTCAAAATATGAAAGAACTAGACTTCAACAATAAGAAAACAACCCAATTTTTAAAATGGGCAAAAGATCTAAACAGACACCTCACCAAGGAAGATATACAGATGGCAAACAATCATATGAAAAGATGCTCAATATCATATATCATTAGGAAATTGCAAATTAAAACAATGAGATACCACTACATACTTGTTAGAATGGCTAAAATGCTAAACAGTGACAATGCCAAATGCTGGTGAATATGTGGAGCAACAGGAATATTCATTCATTGTTGGTAGGAGTGCAAAATGTACCGCCATTTTAGAAGACAGTTTGAGAGTTTATTTCAAAGCTAAGCATACTCTTACCATATGATCCAGCAATTGCATTCCTTCTTATTTACCCAAATGAGTTGAAAACTATGTCCACAGAAAAACCTGCACACAAATTTTTATAGCAGCTATATTCATAATTGTCAAAACTTAGAACAAGCAAGATGTCCTTTAATAGACGAATGGATAAACAAACTGTGGTACATCCATATAATGGAATACTACTCAGCAATAAAAAGAAATGAGCTATCATGCCATAAAAATCCATCCAGGAACTTTAAGTGCATATTGCTAAGTGAAAGTCAGTATGAAAGGCTACATACTGTGACTCCAACTATATGACTGACAACTGAAATGAGTGGCTGAGACAAGGATCTCAATCAATCAAGGTTTATTAAGCCAGCTTTAGGGTGCATCTGGGGAAAACATGAATCACAGGTGCATCTGTGGTTGTTTTTCTGAAGAAATTTTCAGGAGATTTAGTATTTATACATTTCCTTAAAGGAGGGAAGGTGTATAGGAAGAGGGGCACTTAGTAAGGCAAATGGTTACATTCTTCTCAGACTTTAGTTAGTGCCCAGTAAATGTACATTTTACATAGATGAATGTTTGAAGAGAAAAGGGGAGTAAAGGAAGAATCAATTATACAGATGTCTCTGGGTAGGTGGAGGAATGGTTGATCTTGTCTCTGTTCTGTACCTGGGAATCAGCATTATCAGTGTAGAATCGAACAATTAGTTTTAGGAACTAGACTTAGACTGTAGACCTAAAATTACGATTGGCATGTCCTTGTTTATGGGAGGCCAGCAAAGAATTTACTTATGAGTGATCTGTGAGGGCAGTCTTTTGTAGATTCCTGAGGCCTTTTGCCTTTCTGTGGGGATCTGGCTAATGCTTAATGTTAGTAAACAGCTATTCATTTGGAAGAGGGCGTTCCATAACTCAGCCTTCTGGCTTGACCTTCCCTTTTGCATAAGGAGTTTGGAGGCAGTGGGTCCTGAGATGTTTATTTTCCTTTACGTGACTTTTTAGAAAAGAAACTATAGAGACAATAAAAAGATCAGGGGTGGGGCAGGATATGTTAATGACAAAAATAGGTGGTGCATGTGGGATTTTCCAGTCAATGAAACTTTTTAGTATGATATTTTAATGGTTGATACATGTTATTATACACTTTTCAAAACTTAGAAAATGCACAACACAGACAGTGAACCCTAATGTCAACTATGGACTTTGGTTAATTGTACTGTATAAAAAAATTTCCTTAATCCAGAATTTTCAAGGTGTAATGCTGTGGCTCACTTCCTCATCATGAATGGATTCAGAATGAGAAAAAGTTAAAAAGTTTGGGCTATTGGAGAAGTTGCCTTTTATCAATAAAGCTATCAGGAACCTAAAAAAAAAAGTACTGTGTCAATATTGGCTCACCAATTGTAATTTTGTATTATTAAAATACAAGATTTTAATAATAGATGAAGAGGGAGAGGGATTAGGAGGGGGATATCGTAACTCTACTTTCTGCTCCATTTTTTCTGCAAAACTAAAACTGCTCTTAAATAATAAAGTCCACTAGTTTAAAAAACAAAACAAACTAATACTCAGCAAAAGACATCATTAATAGAGTGAAAAGAGAAGTGGAAACAGATATTTGGTATTTATACATAACAAAGAGTTCATGTGCAGAATGTGAAAAGAACTTCAGTCTTCAATAAACTACACTACACAAGGGCCAGGCGCGGTGGCTCATGCCTGTAATCCTAGCACTCTGGAAGGCCAAGGCCAGAGGATTGTTTGAGCTTAGGAGTTAAGAACCAGCCTAAGCAAGAGTGAGACCCCCCATCTCTACTAAAAATAGAAAGAAATTATCTGGACAACTAAAAATATATAGAGAAAAAATTAGCCGGGCATGGTGACGCATGCCTGTAGTCCCAGCTACTCGAGAGGCTGAGGCAGAAGGATTGCTTGAGCCAGGAGTTTGAGGTTGCTGGGAGCTAGGCTGATGCCACAGCACTCTAGCCTGGGCAACAGAGCCAGACTCTGTCTCAAAAAAAAAAAAAAAAAAAATACACTACGCAAGGGGCCCAAAGCTAACTTCTGGAGCACAGTGATTCTCAGTCACCTGGTGGGTGATTTCAATATTATGGAGCGGCTCAGATTTCTTCAGAGGAGGGGTGGGAGAGAGAAAGGAATGAAAAGCCAGAAACCACAGAGTGACAACCTCCGCCAATCCTGAGTTACCAGCAATCCCAGAGAGAATCAAACCTCCTGATTCCTGGGCAGGCACTGGAAGTAGACTTAGGGTCCAGGGAGCCTTTTACTCTCACTGTTGTAGTCTCCTAGGTTGACCCAGCAGTAGGGTTTTCCCTTTTGTGCTGCCAGGGCTAATCTTCCGGAAGCACCAGCCATCCTCAGAACACTGGGTGAGGAGTGGTTTGGGCTTCTCCCCAGCCAATCTGAAGAAGGCCTCCTCTACATTGTCCAGTTGGTAGAGGTGGGGTGGGGACGGTAGGAGCCCCTGAAGCTTGGGGATCTGTCCTCACCCCAAGATGTGCACACAGTGCTTGATAATGAGCTTCAGGGACGATTTGTCCCTCTATTCAGTTTAGATTTGCCACTGTTATTTTTGTCTTTATAGTATTTTTTTTTGAGACAGAGTCTCACTCTGTTGCTGGGGCTAGAGTGCCATGGCATCAGCCCAGTTCACAGCAACCTCAAATTCCTGGGCTCAAGCAATCCTTCTGTCTCAGCCTCCTGAGTAGCTGGGACTATGGGCATGCACCACCATGCCCGGCTAATTTTTTCTATATATACTTTTTTTAGTTGTTCAGCTAATTGCTTTGTATTTTTTTAGTAGAGATGGGGTCTTGCTCTTGCTCAGATGGGGTCTTGCTCGAACTCCTAAGTTCAAACAATCCCCCACCTCGGCCTCCCAGAGTGCTAGGATTACAAGGTGTGAGCCACCCCGTGCCCAGCCTGTCTTTATAGTATTAAATAAACTAGACTTGGATTTTGCCTAGTAATTCTTTCATATCACAGCACGTCAATAGTTGAAGTGGGTGAGGGAACCCAAAGGTCTCAACTGATGTAGAGGTGCTTAATGTTCCCTGAACGAACACTGTGACCACTTCATGATTTTTTAGTGTTTTGCTGCTCTGGATAAATAGTATTATTTCCCTAGATACCACAAAGGTTTTACTCATGTGCATGTTATTATAGCAAGTTTACCAAGACGTGACAAGATTCAGTTTCCCTTCCCTTGCTAAGGATCATGAAGCCTCCTTTTCCCCTAGTGAAGTGTCCCAAGACCCTCTGGCTCGCCAAAGCAGTTCTATGAAGGGGTATTAGGTTACGTTTATATATAGAAGAAAACCTCAGGAAACAGGGTATGGTGGCCTTCCAGCCTCTGCTCATGTGCTTTTCTCTTCTTCCTTCCTGTAATGTAGTTGTATCAACCACAAAGTCTTTAAAATCTTTTTTCCCTAGCTTTGAGATATAATTGACAAATAAAATTGTATAAATTTAAGTTGTACAATGTGATGATTTGATGTATGTATATACTGTGAAGTGATTACCACAGTCTAGTTAGTTACACTTATTTGTTGTGGTGCTATTTCTATTATTTGTGTGTGCTATTTCTTTCTGTATCTTTTGACCTTTCACCTTTGTGGTCCTTCAGCACTTCTGCTTCTTAAGGTCGTTATCATCACATACCCTGAACAAGGGCCCACCAAATCTGTTAGTGTGCATACTATCCAAAGAAGAATTTAGTGGGATGAGTGGGGAAACGATGTTGTTTTTAGTTACCTAAATGAGGAGTAGGCTAGGCAAATTAAGTTTTAAAATGACTACTCAATGACATGGCTTGTTTTGTTTACCTGCTCACCCATTGGTGAGGGAGGGAGTCCCACCCTGGGATTCTGAGGATGGCCAAACACATGACACTGGCATTTAACAGATGCGACTGACAATAGTTTATTAGTAAGTATTATTATATAATACTTACAGCCCAGGGGAGGAGGACAGCAAAGGGCCACTCAGGAGCATAGTAAACAAGCAGGGGCTATGGGATGCAGGCTTTCTAGTAACAAAAGAATGAGGTGACACCTGGTTCCCACAGAAGGATGTGATTGGCTTCTTTGAATAATTTTGTGGGTTATGAAACCCATTAGGTTGAGGACCAGGTGGAGTGCAGCTGGTCCAGTTAATGGGGAGTGAGGGTGGTACTAGCCCTGTAGGGAACCTTTGAGGCTCAAAGATATCAAAGCAGCACGTGACTTTTTTTTTTTTTTTTTAGCACATGACATTTTAAACCTGCTCACTTTAACTTAGGGAAAAAGTATAGTTTTTCAGAAAGATTTATAATATATATCTTTGTTCCCAACTCTCTTTATTCGTATGTCCTCTTTTTTTTTTTTTTTCCTTTGTAAATCTCAATGATACACATCTCTCTTTCAGTTCCTCTCTAGGGGGAAAAAAAAAATCTCAGAAATACCCTTGACCATCCAGCACTCCTGTTGCACTTGCTCAAATATTGGTGGTGGAATTGAAGAGACATCAGGTACTAGAGTCTATAAGGCTTCCTGCTGTATGTTAAAAGCTATGATAAAAGCTATGCTAAAAGCTATGGTACCTCAAGCTCAGTTCCCTTACTGTTCACTATAATCACGTGAATGCTTACGTCCCCATTTGCTTTAGTTTATCCCTTTAACCTCTGGAATAGGCAGTCTGAAAAACATGGGTGTTGTCTTCAACACTGACTTTAAATGAAATATGCTTTTCACTATTAGAAGAACATGAGAAATTATTTAGAAAATTTATACCAGTGAAATAAAAATTAGGATATTTCATTATATTCACATTTTTATGGAGATGGTATAAATAATACAGCAAGCAAGAAAACTCTGGGGGTGCTAATTGTTCACCCTTACCATATCAAAGTACTTATTTCATTTTGCCTTGTTTCAAGGCTCCAGTTGGAAATACTTGGGAAGTTGAAATTGTCAGCCAGATGGAACAGTCCATAAATATCTATGACAAAAATAAGTAATTTTGGCAGAAAGAAGTAGAGAGAACATCAAATTTTCCTGAAGCTAGACACCTTGAAATTTAAAATATAAATCCAAGACTTTCACAGATCTGTACATGTATATTTGAGGAATTTTCAACCAATTGGATGTATTCCCCCATGAAACATGCAGATGTGCTTAGCTTTCTGGTAGTAGAACCTGTGCCAGGTATGAAAACTGACATTCTAAGCATCAAATACGTTTGGCAGACACTTGTGTAGCTCATTCAGTGTTTTTTAAAAATTGAATTATTCACCAACTGTTAATAATTTAGATATTTTAAATAAAAATCTAGATTTTTTTTTTTCTTTTTTGGAGACAGGGTCTCACACTGTCTCCCAGGCTACCATGCAGTGGCATGATCATAGCTCACTGCAGCCTTGAATTCCTGGGCTTAAGCAAATCCTCCCACCTCAGCCTGTCTAGTGTAATAGCTGGGACTATAGGCTCATACCACCACATGAAACTGATTTTTTTTTTTTTTTGTAGAGATGGGGGTCTCACAATGTTGCCCAGGCTGGTCTCAAATTCCTGGCCTCCAGCGGTCATCCCTTCTCAGTCTCCCAAAGAACTAGGATTATAGGCATGAGCCATAGCGCCCAGCCAGGATTTCTACATTATCTTGAAAGATTAAAATCTGGCATCACTGGGCTAGACCTCTGTAGATGTACTGTTCAGTTCATTCCAATCCCTACCTTCCAGCTTCATTTTCTGTCCGGGCCCTAGAGGCATTTGAATTTGCTTCTTAGAAGAATGATTACCTCAAAAGAGGATTTTATTTAATGGCAGAGAAAACTAAACAGAAACAAGGTAAAGTCACTCTTGACCATCTTAATAGGTTATTTGCAAAAAAATGGGAAACCATAAATTGAGGAAAATTTTAAAAGAGGATGTTTCTTGATTTAGTTTAAGTAATAAAACATACTGTGTCAATAATTTGACTTTTATGGCCTTTTCTAACCTCAGAGAGCCTAAAGCATTTTCAAAACTAGATATAACAGCTCTTTCCACAGTAATTTAGCTAGTACACATTTCCGAATATATTAAGTGTTTAAAGAATGGTTACTCCATATATATGTGTCATGTATTTTATTAAGGGTATATACAAAAGATGAGTAAAACATGGATTTGAAGTTGATGAATTTACAATCTAATAGGAAAAACAAATGAACACATCAAAAAATTCTGCCTAGGAGAATTGGGAAAGTAAAGAAAATAGGCATTAGGTGGGACTTTAAGGATAAATAGGATTTTGAGATTGCATTAGTCAGGGTCTCCAGAGAAACAGAATATTAATTTATTAATACTCTATTATTTAATGCTATAGTATTAACTATATATTATTGTGTGTACATATATAGAGAGAGATTGACTGATTTTTAAAGAATTGGCTCCTGTGACTGTGGAGACTACTAAATCCAAAAATCTGTAAGGCAGGCTAGCAGGCTAAGAACTCAAGCAGGATTTCTGTGTTACATTCTGGAGGCAATATTCCTTCTTCCAATGATACGTTTTTGCTCTCAAGGTCTTTAACTGATTAGATGAAGCCCACCCACATTATAGAGGGTAGTCTCCTTTCCTTAAAGTCAACTGATTGTAGATGTTAATTGCAACTACAAAATACCTTAACAGCAGCATCTGGGCACACAGCCTAGCTAAGTTGACGCATAAATTTTAACCATAACAAATTTGTAGGGAAAGGATGAAGAAGCTGTTAACAACATATCAGTAACTGATATTTCACAGGAGTAGTATATGCAGTTTCTTTTAAAGCGTGCTGGATAGAGTAGTAGGTTATATCAAAACTTGTTTTCTGGGCTTTTTATATCAAAACTATGTTTTATTTGCGGGAGTATAGCTCCTGTGGAAGAGGCCATTTTTTTTTTTTTTTGAGATAGAGTCTCGCTTTGTTGCCCGGGCTAGAGTGACTGCCGTGGCATCAGCCTAGCTCACAGCAACCTCAAACTCCTGGGCTCAAATGATCCTTCTGCCTCAGTCCTTCTGCCTCAGCCTTCCAAGTAGCTGGGACTACAGGCATGTGCCACCATGCCCGGCTAATTTTTTCTCTATATATATATTTTTAGTTGTCCAGATCATTTCTTTCTATTTTTTAATAGAGACAGGGTCTCGCTCTTGCTCAGGCTGATCTCGAACTCCTGACCTTGAGCAATCCACTCGCCTCGGCCTCCCAGAGTGCAAGGATTACAGGCGTGAGCCACCGCACCCGGCCATGGAAAAGTCCATTTTAAAGAAATTCAAAATATTGCTTAGGTAACAAAAGCATAGAGGAACAAAACCAGGAACTTGAGTCCATCGTGAGGAAAATCTCTTCCCAACTCCCTCAGTGCACCTTAAAAAAGGGAAGTAACTTAGTTGGTGAAGTGGATAGATTGGAATAGCTTCCTTGGGTTCATTACGTCATCCATCCATCTGTTTTATAATAAACCTATCCGGTCGTTATAATTTACTCCGATGCTTGGGACAGAGAGAGTGAGGGATTTATTTAAAGTGACACAGACCGATACTAAAATTTCTTGACTCCAAGACTGACATCTTTTCTGCTGCTGTTTTCAGACATACATCTCCTGGGTGCAAGGATCGCCTCACAAAGACTTAAAGAGCCCTAGGCTCCTTCAGGGAGGGTGTGGAACCGCGAGGGAAGCTGGCTGGAGATTGGAGAAAATAGAGACGCCGAAACCTCCGACGCTCCTAAAAGGCTTGTGTAGAAGACATATTCCCGATTTTGCTCACGCTCAAATTCTCTCTTCTACTCTCTCGAGAAGTAGAATGAAGATTGGGACTCTGGAGCGGATTTAAGAAAGAGGGCAGATGCTAGAGTCAAGGCTAGGAAGTGGGGGGCGACCGTGGGCTCTCTTCGCCCAGCCCCGGCTACTGGGAGCCCCTCAGGCTATAGAAACCTCCGGAGAGGGGCGGGACGTTACTTCCTAGCTCAAGGGATGGCGGGTGGGCTGGGTGTCCTGTTTTCTGCTTTCTGCTGTCCAACAAAAACCTTTGTCCGCAGCCTTGGCAACAGTTTGCCCCTACAGTGTTCAGCTTCATTTGTCACTGCGATTTTATCTTATAATATGAAGTTAAAGAGCTTACGTAAATTCTTGGCTGTCCTGCCAATTTTGTGTTTTGTTTTGAGACAGGGTCTTGTTCTGTTGCCCAGGCTGGAGTGCAGTGGCTTCATCATAGCTCACTGCAGTCTCAAACTCCTGGGCTCAAGTGATCCTCCTCTGCCTCAGCCTCCCCAATAGCTGGGACTCAGGCCAACATGCCCCCCTGAGTTTTCTATTTATTGTAGAGATGGGGGTCTCGTTCTTGCTCAGACTGGTCTTGAACTCCTGACCTTAGCAATCCTCCTGCCTCCCAAAGTGCTGGGATTACAGCATGAACCACTGCACCTGACCAGCAAATTGCTTTTGATAAGTGCAACTTTGAAAAAAGGGAGAGAAGAATTTGTTGATACTTTATGATTGTAATATTTACAAAGATGATAATTGAAACAAAAAAATATGGGCTTTCTTTACAAAGAAGCCCTTGGTGACTTGCGTGTGTGTTTATATACACAAATATATGTGTTAGAGCCGGTTCCCCTCGGCCCCAGGAACAGAGACGCAGAGTCACCGAGGCTGCAAATGGCAAAGGAGTTTATTGGCTAGCTCGAGCTAGGGTCCAAGTCCCAGAGCAACAATGCAGTGGCCTCTTCAGTATCGGACCCCCCCCCCCGGGGTAAAAGTTAAGCTTTTATACCTTTTCTTGTTTTACACACGGCACACAGGTTTCACACAGCACGCTGGGCACACCTTTCCCCCTCCCCTCCTTAGTTCATTGGTTCCTTTAAAAGTGGCTGATCGTGTTGACTCCTGATTGGTTCCTTTGAAAGTACCTCCAAGCCTCGGGATTTTTGCACTGGCGCCAGCTATGGTCAGCGTCATTTCAGGGAAAGGGCGGTGGGGAAAGGGCGGCGTCATTTCGGGGAAATTGAAACTTAGGCCTACTCCAGGAAGTTCAGCCTGTCATGGAGTCACTCCTGCTCTTACTCCTGTTTTTCATTCTGATTAACTATATTTAACAAACAACTAAAAGCAAGCACGGTTACAGAAGCAAGTAACATCAGTTAGAATCAGAGAGAGAGAGCACATTTGTCTCTAATCTCAAACAATTCGTCTCACACAAAGCAAAGTACATTCTCCTACTATCAATTCCAGTGTTTCATATGTAATGTTACATATATATAAAACATGTAAGTTTCATTTGTACCCCAAAACTTTTTACTATTTAGTGTAATACTACCTTTTGAAAACTACTACTTGGTAAGCAACCTGACTGAGTTGCTTCCCCTTCATTGTTTGATATGCTCTTAGGGACCATAATCTATTTAAATAACAATGCCCCTAAATAAACTATGATTAGGAAGGCAAGTTATGCTAATAAAATA
>NW_012155085.1:321217-335783 GCF_000956105.1 Propithecus coquereli | reverse complement strand
GTGCAACCGCTGTGGAAAAGAATTTGGAGATACCTCAGAGAGCTAAAAATAGAAATACCATTCGATCCAGCAATAGCACTATTAGGCATCTACCCGAAAGAGCACAAGACATTCTACAATAAAGACATCTGCACCCGAATGCTTATGGCAGCACAATTCACTATTGCAAGAATGTGGAAACAACCCAAGTGCCTGTCAATCCATGAGTGGATTATTAAAATTTGGTATATGTATACAATGGAATATTACTCAATCATAAGAAATGACAGTGATCTGGCACCTCTTATACTTTCCTGGATTAAACTTAGGCCCATTATCCAAAGTGAGGCACCACAAGAGCAGAAGAATGGGAACCATATGTACTCGCCATCAAATTGGTACTAACTGATCAACACTAGGGTGATCACATGACAGAAATACTCTCTAGGGATTAGGGGGATGGGGGGGCAAATCTACAACTAAAGGACACGGGCAGCACTAAAGGGAGGGAAGGGCATGCCTTTAACCCGCATTTGGGTGAGGCAAAGACATAAAGTGTAACTATAATGTTTGTACCCTCACAATACCCTGGAATAATTAAAAAAAAAAAATGAGCAAAAGTTTGAGTAGACACTTTACCAAAGAAGATATACAGATGGCAAATGAGCATACTTTCATGTGTTTAACACATGAAAATCATTAAGGAAGTGCAAATTAAAACTGCAATAACATACTACTATACATCTATTAGAATGGCTTAAAAAATAACAATACCAAGTGCCAGCAAAAATGCAGAGCAACTGGAACTCTCATACATTGCCTTTAAGGACACAAAATGGTATGGCCACTTTGGAATACGGTTTGGCAGTTTTTTATAAAGTTGAACATACACTTAACCTATGAGCCAGCAATTTCACTTCTAGGTATTTTCCAAGAGAAATAAAATCTTATTTTCAGACAAAAATCTATATACAAAGTTTATAGAAGCTTTATTCATAATTACCCAAAATGTAATACAACCTGATGTCCTTCTGGTAAATGGATAAACAAACTGAGCTGCATCCATAACATAGAATACTATTTAGCAATAAAAAGGAAATTTGCTAAGTTTGCTAACTTTGGATGGATCTCAAAGCATTATACTAAGTGAAGGAAACCAGACTCAAAAGATCACATACTGTATGATTCAATTTATTAGATGTTCTGGGAAGCAAAAGTATAGGCGAGTTTAATGATTGCCAGGATTTGGAATGGGGGGAGGGGTTGGCTATGATTATATGACTATATGTGTTTGTTAATATTTATCAGAATTATACATCAAAAGAATGTAAATTTTGAAAATTTAAATAAAAAACTTGATTTTGTCTTCTCAAAAAAATCTTTCTAATGTAAAATAAAACAAAGATACGTAAAAAAAAAAAAAACACATCCTTATGTGGTCTGTAATTTGCTAAAAAAAACAAAATGACAACAACAAAAAACTTGACCTCACCATCTATATGGATAGATCCCCTAATCAGTAATATACCCTTCAGGGGTGGCCAACCAGCACTTAATCAGAAAGACTACATTCCAATGGAGGTTAGCATTAAGCACTGCTGTTACTTCTATCTCCAAATAACAGCAGAGGCTTTACTAATTTACATACTGAATGTTAGAAATGGGATTTCATTGGTGGAATTTGTGATATTCAAGATATATATTGATGAAAATATTTGAGAGACTGTTCCTTCTACCTCTGCAAGAAACTGGTATCGTCCTTCATAGCTCACCTTTCAGAATAGCATTCTAGGCTTAATTCTGAACCATTTCTGATGTCAGAAAATTCTATTTGTATGATGCTGACTCCAAGGTTAACTGCATCCTTAGCAATTTCCCTCCAGTGAACCTTTCATCCAAGGTGTAACAGAGCAGCCAAGTGGATAGAGGAAATGGGACTTCATCAAGCCTCCAACAGGTTATATAACCTGTGTACCCACTTGCTGTCAAAGTTTCATTCTCAAATACTTAAAGAAAATGTTTCTCTTCTAAGTATTACAATTAGCAATAATTTCATATGATTCAATCTAACAAATAATGAGCATATGTCCAAGTTTTACTTAACTCATTAACAAAGGAGCGAACAGAATGGCAGACCTAATTTCAAAAGTATAGAAGACATTAAAATTTATATAATTAGTGGGAGAAACTGTTGCAATAAAATTGCTAAACTGTATACAAAATTCATTAATGTTCTATTGTGTAATAAAACCATAACCTTTGAGGTTATCTTCTCTACTGAGCAGGGGGAAAATTTATCATCTTTTCAATTTTCTACAAGTTAACCTTTAACTTTGTAGGGTTGGAAAACATTCAAGACCTAATCAACTGTGAGTCAAAGCTAAATTCCCCAAGAGAGTAAAAAATATTCTGGCTTCTTTTTGTGTATTTCCGACACTCAGGTGCTGAGTTTGAAGGCAGACACCAAAGACAACACCAGATAGTAACCAGGACTTCTGAGTGTATTTGAGTGTGGGCAGATGGAAATCAGAGGGCAGTAAACATGAAAATTCTTTTAGTTCCATTAAGAAAGGCCGTAGATTCTCCTGCTGAACATTCCATCATCAAAGTTGGAGCACTACAGGTAAAGAGAGATTGATATGTGTTCATAGGAGATGCAGCTTATCTTTGTTTCTCCCATTTCACATCCATCTTTTCCCAACTGCCTATTCTGTTGACTTCAGACTCCACCACCAGACAGAACAGCCTCACAGACTGTTTAACCAGCTCTCACAACTGTGTAAGGCCAAATCCCTATAATAAATCCCTTATGTATATATCTCCTAGTGGTTCTGCTTCTCTGATCAAACCCTGACTGCTTGGATCCACCAAAAGAAGAGTTTTAACACAAGTCACATCTGCTTTTTATCCTGGTGCTGATGACATAGTAAAGTAATTCCCAATGCAGGGAATCGCCTGAAGTCCAAGTGGGTCCTTGGCTTCACACAAGAAAGAATTCAGGAACCAGCTGAGAAAGTATAAAGTGAAAGCAAGATTTATTGATAAAGTATAGAAAATCTACCCCACAGAGTAGAGGCTAGTTCTCCCTACAGAGGAGAACTGGCCTCTGTGGTCTCCAACCCAGGCTGCGGCCCACTACCAGTCTGTGGCCTGTTGGGAACCTGGCCCCACGTCACTGCCTGAGCTCTACCTGCTCCTGGGATGCCTTCCTGCAAAATTGTTTTCCATGAAACCAGTCCCTGGTGACAAAAAAGTTGGGGACCACTGCTTTAGCCCCTCTATTTAAGCAACAGCTTAATTATAGGCTAAACAAGGGGAGGAATATTCATGTTACTTCTTGGAAAGGGCAGTGTTTTCCTGGAAATGGGGTGATGCCCTCCTTTTGACTAAATATGGAGAAACAGGAAGTGTTGGTCCCAGATGCACAATGGGAGTGGGAGGTTTCCTTAGACATTTTCATGATAATTTTATGGTAATAAGGGTATAACGAAGCTGCAAGGTCAAGAGGCTGTCAATTTCTCCACCATCTTGGTTCTAACCAGTTGGAACTTGTCTTGCTTCCATCTTGTTTTTATCAGGGTAGCTCAACTTCATGACTCAGACAATGCCTGCATAATTAACAATGCCTGAAGCAGTTCCTGCCAGTTCCCTGACTCACTCAGAACACAGGTGGGGCAGACTAGGGCACACATTGAAGCTGGGAGTCAAGCCCAATCTACCTGAAGCATTAAGCCCAACTACCCAGCCTACCCTGATCTATCCTACAATAAATGTCTGTTGTTGTAAGCCCCTGAATTTTAGTGTGGTTTGTTATACAACATCATGTTAGGTTTGCTCAGCGTGGGAATACAGAAAGTATGTATAGGATGGAATGCAGTTAATGGAAAACTTAGATAGTGATCATAAGGCCTATGAAACAATAGCAGCAGGAGTCTGGAGAGTCCAGAGGTTGTAAATCTAACTCTGACCACAGATGGTTGTGGTGACACAGGGGTCCCCAAAACTGGATGTTTGAAAAGAATTTATTACAGTGGTTGTTCTGGCCCAGTTGCTCACTCCCCCTGAAAAAAATCCTCTATAAAACGCAAGGCTCTCGCCTTTCTCATGGTAGATGCTCTTTTAGGCCTCCACCCATCTGCACCCAGATGCTCAAATAAACAGCATTTTGCTCCACCTGAGTGTTCATGTATCTCCCTCTTGGCTCCAGACCTAACACGTTATTGTGGCAATAGCTGACTAATACAAGAAATGCTTTTCTCTCTGCCATTTGTTAGTCAGCAGATCAGCATTCTCCTGGCTAAGCAATGGAATTTCATTAGATGAGGGCTAGAGAAAATTACAATTGCAAAAGAAAAAGTACATGAGAAATTTTATATATGCAAGGTAGTATTCAAGATCCTTGCCTCTGATGATTATAGCTCAGAATATAATGGAAGCATCAGGCTAAAGAATAGGAGATATAGACCTTATTAAGATCTAGCTCCTTTTGATGAAGCCCTCAAAATTTTTGGTAGAATGAGGCAAAGTGGAGAGGGGAGAACAACCCTCCCTTCCATTTGAAACACAAGCAAGCAACCTGAGAGAAGTTACACTAATGACATCCTAATCTCTAGCTGTCACATTCGTTCCTGAGAGGGGAAAGTTTTGGGTGCAGGACAGAGAGCAGATGAGGGCACCCAGGGGATAGGCAGAGAAGAGAAAAAAGAAGTAGTGATGTTACAGCAAGTGTTACAGCGGGTGGTCCCCAGGACAAACCAAGGCACGCGGAGAGGGAGAGTCAAAGTTTATTTGTGGGCGGGCTTAGAGGGGTCTCGCCCAAATTCTGAGCCCCGTCTACCCGATTTTTCCCACTTTCGTTAAGTTGGAGTGGTCCGAGGGGTGGGGTCTCAGGTGGCTAAGGTAATAGGTTAGTTGATATGCCAGGTAATGGGTTAGTATTATGTTGATGCGGGTCTTCCGAGAGGGGTGGGGGTCTCAGGTGGCTGATGGGCCAAGCAGTAGATGGGGGTTTTCCTTATCGTGATGCTGACCTGCTGACCGCAAATGTCCTACCTCGTGTGAAGGCCCTTTATGGAAAAGAAAAGGGCAATCATTTTTTATCTGTTGTCATCAAGCACTAGTCCAATATATTTCCGATTAAGATACCCTGCCGAGTTTGCAGGAGGCGAGAGTCTGACATAACTTTTTTAAATTTTCAGCAATCCAGGAGCCGGGTTTAGAGTAGTCTTCGCTGCACAGTTGCCGCTTCCTAGACCTTTGGTTTCCATAGCTGGAATTTAAAACAGAGCGGAACCGCCACCTCCGCGTTTCTGAGAGACGCCGCGTCAGTTGGCTGAGGCAGGTCGCGGCCGCGCGCTTGCTCGGGGTCGTGATCTCCAGGAGACACCGGAAGCGGGGCGCGCGCCTGAGCTGTCGGTTCTGGGAGGCGCTGTTCTGCAGGCTGCGCCCTCCGCGCTGCGCCCTCCGCGCTGCGCCCTCACCCCAGGTGAGCGGCCCTGCGCGGTACCTCACGCCTCGGTCTCGGGTTCGGCCCTCAGAGCCGAGGAGTAGGGAGACCCCTACGAGGCTCCGGATGTGCTCGGATGCATCAGGGAGCTAGCACCCTCCCTGGTTCAGGCTGGGGAACGCCTGGAGTTCGGAGGGGCACCGGGCTACATGAACCTGAGCAGGCGTCTGACCTTAAGCCTCCGGGAAGGTCCGGCTGCGTGGCCTCTGAGACGGGACCCTGTCTCTGGATTAGGTATACCATTCTTGGGGACCGTGCTTTCGACGATTGGACGAAACCTGGGGCCACGGGTGGTGTGTGAATCTGAGATTTCGCTCCCCGTTTTGACAGATTAACATGAAAGAAGGTCAGTGTTTTCCCAAATGTTGATCGTGACAGGTGTTTATCTCTCCCACCAATTGGGTCGTATGGACTCAAGCGTGGAAAAGCTCTTTGCAACTGATAAACCTGGAAAGTTTTTCTTTGGGCTAAGGACTACGTACACGTACTTAATACCGGATTTGGAGAAGTCTTCACTCATTAAGCCCACGTCCTCCTTCCACCTGTTCCCCCGCACCCATGTCGTTTTATTTATCACCATCGAACATACTATATACTTTTCATATTTGTTGTGTTTATTGGTTGCCCCAGCTAGAATGAATGCTCCCCGATGGCAGGGATCTTTGCTTTGTTCACTAACATATTTCAAACACCTAGAACAGTTTCTGCACATGGTAGGCCTCTAATAAATATTTGTGGATTTAATGAATGAATAAACAAGTTACTCTGGTTACAAGTCTTCTTGATTGTGTGGGTTCTTCGCAGCATTTGCCTTTTCCCCCCTTATCACTTAATTCTTATTTCCCAGAGTTCCCTCAGAGGGCTGCAGTTGAAACTCCAGCAGAAACAGGGCAAGATGGATATGGACAGAAGAAAGGCTGCTGGCCAGCTGTATGCCTCCTGGGGTCAGGAGGGGTCTGTGATTGTGAAGGTCAAGTTGGAAGAGGATCATCCCAGGAATCAGGGTTTCAACCTTCCTGAGAACCAGTCCCCTGCCTGGGAGATCTTCAGGCAGCAGTTCAGACACTTCTGCTACCAAGATTCCCGAGGACCCCGTATTGCCCTGAGTCAGCTCCAGGACCTCTGCCATCAGTGGCTCAGGCCAGAGACAAATACCAAGGAGCAAATCCTGGAGCTGGTAGTGCTAGAGCAGTTCCTGTCCACCCTGCAGGAGGAGCTCCAGGCCTGGATCCAGCAGCATAATCCAGAGTGTGGGGAGGAGGCAATAACCTTGCTGGAGGATCTGGAAAGAAAGAAAAATGTACATAAAGAAAGACATTAGTCTGATGTGGTTGTGGGGAAGCTGGGAGCAAAACGTGATCTCAAGTGTGAGGCTCTGAGAGAGCAATGGGAAGACCCACCATTCAGCAGAACAGAGCTTTGTTTGCTAAGCTAGCCCTGTAAAAAGGGGAGGAGTGGGCAACATAGCAGATTCGGGGGCGGGGTGAGTAAAGATACTGAAGCTGGTTTATGAGCATCATGCTCCTTACTTTACAGGTCACTCAATTCTCACAGCACAGAGAGAGGTAGGTGGAATTATTCTGATTTTTCCCACATAGAAACTGAGTTCAGAGAGGTTGTAAAACTTGGCCAAGGACACATAGCCAGTAAATGAAATGATAGAAACAAGACTTGGTCATACCTTGCTTTGCTTGCCTTTCTAGCTGCTTCTCAGTGTCCTGGGAAGTAAATAAGGTACTGGTTTCTCTTTTCTTCTTCCTAGTTTCTCTTGCATATATTTCTTGTGGACTCCTTCCTGAGATTTAATTCCTGTTCAATTCATGATATCCTTCAGCCTTAAGGAATGCTGTTTATCTCCAGGTTTCAGCCTGTGCTCTGGAACAGAAAGTCCTTATGCAGACAATGACCATTCAGACACCAGAAGAAGAATCTTCATATACCTGGGTGCAACCCCCAGAGATCCAGTTCAAGGGCAAAGGACCTGAGCCCCACCTGGCAGAGGAAAGAGGTGAGGCAAGAATTTCTTTAGGGGATTTGGACTGAAATGAACTCTGAATGTGTTCTTTTGTGCAGTGCGACATGTTAATTTCTTGTTACAAGGGTTATTAAAGGATATGACAAGGATGACATTTTAGGTGATAATAATTTAAAAGGTCAGAACAGCCTCAGTAATACGGTCCATTTTAAATATCCATAGTTGAATTTTCTGTGTATAGTCTGGTAGCAAATGTTACTTTCAATTATTTTGATGTTATATCCTTCAGTAGATCCTGATAGGATATTAACCTATAAAGCTGTATTGATTTTTTAAAAAGATACCTTTTATTATTACCAAAGAAGTATATATGCATTGTAGAGAGTTAAAAAAAATACAGAATAGCAAAATAAGAAAATAAAGCTTGATATTCTACCACCCAGAGATGATTGATGATTTTTTATTTTATATCTGTATATCTTTTTGTATGTCCATATATCTGTATGTGCATGTAAATATACATATACACACATACCTTTTACCAAAATGAGATCATATTCTTTGTGCTATTTTATAACCTATTTTTTTTTTTTTTTTTTTTTGAGACAGAGTCTCACTCTGTTGCCCGGGCTAGAGTGAGTGCCGTGGTGTTAGCCTAGCTCACAGCAACCTCAAACGCCTGGGCTCAAGCAATCCTACTGCCTCAGCCTCCCAAGTAGCTCAGACTACAGGCATGCGCCACCATGCCCGGCTAATTTTTTCTATATATTTTTAGTTGTCCAGATAATTTCTTTCTATTTTTTTTAGTAGAGACGGGGTCTCGCTCTTGCTCAGGCTGGTCTCGAACTCCTGAGCTCAAACAATCCGCCCGCCTTGGCCTCCCAGAGAGCTAGGATTACAGGCGTGAGCCACCGCGCCCGGCCTATAACCTATTTTTTTTCAGTTAATAATCTTCCCCTTTCCCTATCAATACATTTTAATGTTACCTAAAATCAGTCCAAATTCAAATTGGCCCATTTTTTCTATAATGTCTTTTAAGCTAATTTATCCAAACCAGGGCCACACACCACACAATACATCTGGTTGTTATTCCTCTTAATTCTTTTTTATTCTAGAACAGTCCCCCTGTCTCTTTTTTTCCCCGTAATATATCTTTTTGTTGATCCCAGGCCAGTTGTCCCAGCCTTGGAGTTTTCTTTTTTTCAAATATTAAAAAATATGGAATGCTTCACGAATTTGCATGTAATCCTTGTGCAGGGGCCATGCTAATCTTCTCTGTATCGTTCCAATTTTTGTATATGTGCTGTCAAAAGGAGCATGAGTTTTCTGTTTGCTTCCACATTATGTCATTTACTTTGCTAGTCACATCTCCTATATTTCCTGTAAACTGGAATTTAGATCTAAAGGCTTGAAGGATTAAATTAAACATTTTGGGCTAGAATTAATACTAGGTACTAGGAGACACTGATATCTGGATGACTCACTATTAAATCACTGTTTTAGGATGATGAAAGTCTGATCCCGCCATTAAACAGCTAATTTTTCCCCTTGCAACTAACTGTGGTATCACTTTGGCACTATGTGAGTGGCCAGTTTCCCATCAACAAAATACTTAATGTTTGATAATTCTTGTATGGGTAATCATTTTATTAAGGGTTACAAAATGGTTTTATAATTCTTTTATTCCTTCACATTATTAACTGGCATTATTTTTTATAGTAGAGCTTTCCCTAATCAAATATGTCTTATGTCTGTTTGGGAACATCCTGCTAGGAAGTCATGATTAATGCTTGGTCTTTCCCCATTATTTAGTGATTTTCAAATTAAAGGAGTGATTTAACAGGCACTTCAAGTGGTGACATGAGATTTTAGGATTTTATGTTAATATCATTACGGACTTACAGATTTTCATTGAATCAGTTTCAACCCACCATAGTCATGACTTTTTTTAATGCTCAAATTGGCACATCTTTGGCTTGTGTGGACATCTTCAGTCTTGCTCCTGTATCTGTGTGCCATAACCCTATTAATTTTTGAATGTTTGTTTTCTGAATAAAATGTTTGTTCCAGGTTTACCTTATACTTTCTCTAGTCTCAGGTCTGGTGTCAAGCATTTCTGAAAGAGCCTTGGTTCTTTTTAATGGAGAATGGTATTGGTGAACAAAATCTGGGTGCTGGGAGTGTTCTTTATCACCAAGGCAACACTGCTTCAACATTTCCTGCACAGATCTAGATGGACCTTTTTTTCTAAAATGCATGCATTCATATTGATGTATTCAATTCAATTTCAACATTACAGTGTTTCATTTTTCTATATTTTATTTAATTTGTTTCTGCATTTATTTTTGTTAATTCCTCATTTTCTTTTGGCTTATTTATTTATTTATTTTAAGTTGTAGTAGATTATATCGGAGGTGATCCTAGGAAGCACAAGGAGGGAGAATTGAAGTAAGAAAGGGAGAAAAGCCAATAAAGTATGTCCTTTTTCATTCTCCCTCTGTTTTCATCCTCCCTCTATTACTGATACATTCAATGCTCTGAATATTTCATTGAACATTGGTTTAGATGAATCTTAAATGTTTTGGAACATAGTGTTTTTAGTATTATTTTCTAAAAAATCTGAAACTTATGTTTATATTTTGCCTTGAACCAGTAATGGGCTGAAAGTTTTGAGATTTTCAGGTGGAAGGGCTTGTTTGTTTTCTGATTTTGCTATTAATTTTAGATTTATTGTGTTGTAATCTGAGAATGTTTGTGGTGTTTGTATCTTTTAGAATTTATTGTGGTTTTTTTAATGGCCCAGTATATAGACAATTTTCATTAATGTTCACTGCGTACCTGAAAAAGATATTTCTCTATTTTTAGAGTGTAGAGCCTGACATATGTATATATCCATATGATTTAATTTATTAATTTCATTTCTTTTTGTCTGGTGTTTTTCTAGACAAAGGCCAAAGTCTCTATTTTTTGTTTTTCTCTGTATCTTTTTATATCTTCTATAAATTCTGCTTTAGAAAAGTTACTTTTCTGTTATTTTCTGTATAATTATTCATATCTGTTATGTCTACATTATAAATTATATTCTTTAACATTATAAAATACTCTTCTTTGTCTCATTTTATGCTTTGGCCTTTTTCTGAAATTGAGATTTTAATGAACTCTTTCTTTTTATTTGCATTTGCTTAGTTTACTCTTGTTCGTACTCTTTTGGTAACTTTTCCCAATCATTTTGTTTTAGTTGTATTTCTTGTATACATAATAGAGTTTGGTTTTGCTCTGTGATCAAATCTAATTTGATCTAAGGGATGAGTTAAGCCTATTTGCATTTAATATGACTGATATGACTGTTATGTTTGATCTTAAGATAGTCTTATGTTTTCTGTTTTGCATGTGATATATACATATGCAAATTATAAACGTAAGTATAACCGTATATACACATACATATAGACACATATGTATATGCTTTTCAATGTGTGGTTTGTTTCCCCTCTATTTTTTTTAATTATAGTAGTTCTTATAGTTAGGAAACTTTGCATTTTTATACTAGCAATGCATTAGTTATCATTGCTGCTTAACAAATTACCACAAAGTTAGCAGCTTAAAATGACACACATGTATTATCTCATGCTTTCTTAAGTCTAGGGATGGCTTAGCTGGGTCCTCTGCTTCAGGGTCTCTCATGAGGCTATAATCATGGTATTGGCCAAGGTTGGGATTTCACGTGTGACAAGAGAAGGATCCACTTCAAACCTCACGTGGATGTTAGCAGAACTCAGTTCCTTGCAGGCTATTAGACAGAGGGCCTCAGTCTCTTGCTAACTGCTAGCCAGAGGTTACCCTCAGTTCTTTACCACATGGGTTTCTCCATATGGTGGCTTTCTTCATCAACATTAGTAAGGGAAAATGTCAATAGAAAGAGTCCACTAGCAAGGTGCAACTTGCAATCTTTTGTAATCACAGAAGTGATAGCCTGTCAACTTCACCACATTTTATTGGTAACTTAACCGTGCTTTATTCTTTCTCATTTCCACACCTGTATTACTACCATTCCTTCTGCCTTGACTGACATATTTCTCTAAACACTAAGTAAAGACATAATCATAATATCTTCTGCTAAAATTAACCTAAAGTAAAGATTAACCTTTCCAGCTGTCTGTCTCTTAAACTACTATTTTTGGGTTGTCTTTTCTCCTCAAGTTTTATTGTCTGTTGTTTCAGATGGTGGTGTGAAGACTGAGAACGTGATGTTAGGTACGAAGCAGGAACTTTGTGAAGAAACAGAACCACATAGAGAGGGGTCTGATGGACCTAATGAAAGTATGTCTCAGCACACAAAATACAGAGGAGACAGTGAGTCTAATGGTAGTTTGTAAATGCAGGATGGAGATGCCACAGATGAAAAAATATATAAATGTGATGAGTGTGGGAAAACCTTCACCTGGATAAGAGGCCTTCATATGCATAGGAGGATTCACACTGGGGGAAAACTATACCCATGTACAGAATGTGGAAAGGCCTTCATTAGACATGCAGAACTTACCCAGCATCAGGGGCTTCACAGCAAGGAAAAGCCCTATAAATGTACAGAGAGTGGCAAAGTCTTCAGTCAAAAGGCAGACCTCTTACAACATCTTAAAATCCACACTGGAGAAAAGCCCCATCAGTGTAGTAAATGTGGCGGATGTTTTAGTCAGAGATCAGTTCTTATGAAGCATCAAAGTCTGCAAACTGGAGAGAAACCTTTTGAATGTATGGACTGTGGGAAAGCTTTCTGCCATAGTTCAGACCTCATCAAACATCAGCAGTTCCACAACAAAGAGAAACCTTATGAATGTAGTGAATGTGGGAAAGCCTTCAGGCAGCATTCACACATTATTGAACATCAGCGAATTCACAGTGAAGAAAAACTCTATGAATGTAAAATGTGTGGAAAAGCCTCACTCAATATGCAGGACGTAACCAACATCAGAGAATCCATACTGGAGAGAAACCTTTTGAATGTCCTATTTGTGGACGAGCCTTTAGCCGGAGCTCAGAACTCATAATACATCACAGAATCCACTCAGGGGAAAAACCTTATGAATGTGCTGAGTGTGGAAAAACCTTTAGTGTGAGCTCAACCCTGATCATACATCAGAGGAGTCACACTGGGGAGAAGCCCTATAAATGTGATGAATGTGGTGAAGCCTTCAGTCAACGCTCGGGCCTTAATAAGCATAAGTTAGGAGGCAAGCATGGAAACCCTCCTGAGCCAAGAAAATATAAATGTGATGAATGTGGAAAGAACTTTACTTGGTCAACTGGTCTGAGGAACCACAAAAGAATCCACACCGGGGATAAGACATACCAATGTCCCAAGTGTGGGAAAGCCTTCACAAGGGGAGAGCATCTTATTGAACACCAGGGGATTCACAACAAGGTGAAGCTCTATCAGTGTAAAGTGTGTGGCAAAGCCTTCAGTCAGAAGACAGGTCTTAGTCACCATCTCAGAATCCACACAGGAGAGAAACCTTTTGAGTGTTCCAAATGTGGGCAAGCTTTCAGCTGGAAGTCAGATCTCAACAAACATTTGAGAGTCCACTCTGAGGAAAAACCCTACAAATGTGAAGAGTGTGGGAAGGCCTATAGGCAGAAAGCAACACTAATCCAACATCAGAGAAGCCACATTGTGCTAAGTCCTGAAAGTGGGGTGAACAGGGTAAAACCTGCAGTGGAAGCTCAGCCCTGATTAAACACCAGAAAATCCACAACTGGACACCTTGCCCGGGTGTTTGGTGACAACTTCAAGTAGAACCTAAGATTTTTGTTGTTGTTTTTTTTTTTTTTACTGAGATAAAATGTTTCTTGAACATCATTATTTAAAGAACATCATAGATGCCACATTGAAGAGTTTTTATAAAGATTATAAATGCTGGAAAAATTGAGAATTTAGGAAAATAAGCATCAACAAGGAATTTACCTGTGATTACCTTTATTAAATGCAATGAAGTGTCAGTACAATAAAAAAATATAAGGGTAGCTGGTAAAAATTATATTTTTCAACTGAACTAATGGGCTTTTTGCTTTTATTTTGTTTTCAACCCATTTTAATTTCTAACTAGCTTTAGCATAACCTAGTGTTGAAATTACTTCTTTGACTACCAGTGGAGGATACTGGAATGTCTAAGGGCTTGGAATGTGCAAGGTGAATTGTCTCTGTTTCTTTCCCACTTTGGCTACCTGACCAAGCCTTTGGCCAGAAGAGATATACTAGGTGGGCTACAGCTCCTTCCCAGTCCCTACCCCATAATTTACATTTCCTTGTGAATAAGGGATATGCAATATTCCAAGTAGTATGGAGAATATAGACATTTTGGCCCCTAGTATCTCAAAATCTAGTGGGGTCATTGTGTCTAAGGCCCAGGGGATACATTTCTCATTGTGAACACATCTGCCAATGGAGATAGACAAAAGGGAAGAGGGAAAAACCAAGCCTTTCGTTCTAACATTTTCACCCTCCTACAAATTATATTTACACAACTGAAACTTATTTCAGCTTCAGCACTATCTGTATTCCTCATTGGTTAATGATGTGAGGGACTTCTTTGCTGAAGCTAATAACAGTTTTCAAACACTGGAAGAATATTTCATTTTTTTGTGCTGTACATATTCACGATATAACAGCTGTAAACATGACATACTTTTGAATTTAATCTGTATTATTAACAGTTTCTCTAACACTTCCTTAATCTAGACAACCAACAAAAGAATAAACCAAGCCTTGATTTGAAGCATTTGCCAATTTCTGTGGCATAAGTATTAATACTCATACTATGGCTGATTACCTATATGAAGTCATGGAGCTGGGAAGAGATGTGCAGTAACATATGATTATATATTATTTCTACCATGTAGATACAACAGACACAACCTTAAGAGCAGAGAGGCTGGGCATGGTAGCTCACGCCTGTAATCCTAGCACTCTGGGAGGCCGAGGTGGGCAGATCATTTGAGCTCAGGAGTTGGAGACTAGCCTAAACAAGAGCCATAGCCCATCTCTACTAAAAAATAGAAAGAAATAGGCCAAACAACTAAAAACAGAAAAAATTAGCTGGGCATGGTGG
>NW_012155085.1:299937-319967 GCF_000956105.1 Propithecus coquereli | reverse complement strand
TCTTATATGTGCATTTATGTGTTGATCAGTTAATACCAGTTTGATGGTGAGTACATGTGGTGCTTGTCTTTCCATTCTTGGGATACCTCACTTTAGTGAAACATCTTTTGCCATGTTCTGATTGCTATCTTTCTGTTCAGTTTTGAGAGTTCTTTATAATTGTGAAAACTTGTCTCACCAGATAGAGGTTTGTAAATATTTTCTCCCAGTCTATAGCTTGTCTTTTCATCCTTTATACAGGATCTTTCACAGGGCACAAGTTTTTAATTTTGATGAGGTCCCATTTATCAATTTTTCCTCTTATGGAATATGTCGATGATGTCAAGTCTAAGAACTCTACCTAACCATAGATCCTGAATACCTATTTTTTTTCTAAAAGATGTATTTAGAAAAAAGTTTTGCGTTTAACTTTTAAATCCATGATTCATTTTTAGTCAATTTGTGTATAAGGTATGATATTTAGATCAAGGTTCAAGGTGGGTTTTTTTGGTTTTTTTATTTTATTTTTTTTGTTTTTGCTTATGGATGTCAATTTTTCCAGCACCATTTCTTGAAAAAGCTCTATCTCTTTCATTGAATTGCTTTTGCACCTTTATAAAAAAAAAGTTGGCATATTTGTGTGGATCTCTTTGTGGGTTCTCTAGTCTCTTCCATTGATCTACGTGTCTATCCCTCTGTCGATACCACAGTAATTATATAATAATTCTTGAAATCAAGTAGATTAATTCCTTCAACTTTATTGTTTTTCAAAATTATTTTAGCTATTCTAGTTCCTTTGCCTTTTACATATGTAAATTTTAAAATAATCCTTTCTGCAAAAAATCTTGGGATTTTGATAGGAATTGCATTATAGGTCAGTTTGAAGAGAATTGAACTCTTTACTATGTCCTATATGTCAGTTTGGAGAGAATCAAAATTCTTTTTTTTTTGAGACAGAGTCTCACTCTGTTGCCCTAGAGTGAGTGCCGTGGCGTCAGCCTAGCTCACAGCAACCTCGAACTCCTGGCCTCAAGCGATCCTCCCGCCTCAGCCTCCTGAGTAGCTGGGACTACAGGCATGTGCCACCATGCCCGACTAATTTTTTCTATATATTTTTAGTTGTCCAGATAATTTCTTTCTATTTTTTTAGTAGAGACGGGGTCTCACTCTTGCTCAGGCTGGTCTGGAACTCCTGAGCTCAAACAATCCGCCCGCCTTGGCCTCCCAGAGTGCTAGGATTATAGGCGTGAGCCACCGCGCCTGGCTGAGAATCAAAATTCTTTACTATGTTGTGTCTTCCAGCCCATGAATATGGTATGTCTCTCCAATTACTTAGTTCTTTGATTTCATTCATCAGCATTATGTAGTTTTCAGCATACAAATGGCCTACATATTTTGTTAGATTTGCACCTAAGTATTTTTGAGTGATTGTAAATATTATATTTTAATTCTGGTGTCCATGTATTCATTGCTAATAAGTAGAAAAACAATTTATTGTATTTTAGATGTTTACCTTGTATCCAGAGACCTCTCTGAATTCCTTTATTCTTAGAGTATTTTTATATATCCCTTGGAATTTTCTGCATAGATGTCATCTACAAATAGCATCTGCAGATGTATACAGTTTTATTTCTTCTGATCTGTATGTTTTTTATTTCCTTCTCTTGCCTTATTATAGTGTCTAGAACTTCCAGTAGTATGTTGAATAAGAGTGATAAAAGCAGACTTCTTTGTCTTGTTCCCAATCTTAGAGTGAAAGCATTCAGTCTTTCCCCATTAAGTATAATGTTAGCTGTAGGGTTTTTGTACATACTTTTTATCAAATTGAAGGAGTTTCCCATTTATTTTTATTTTTCTAAACTTATCATTGAAGTGCGATGAATTTTGTGAAATGCTTTTCTGCATCAGTTGTTAGGATCATGTGATTTTTCTTCTCCAATAAAATGGCTGACCCCATTTTCAATGTTTGACTACTGACAGCTTTCAAGCACTACCATTCCCTATTCCCCTCTTCTATACATCTAGGCAAACTGATAAGAAAGCCCAGGAGCTCCCTCTTTTTCCAGCAGCAGGAAATTTAAACCACAAAAGCCCTGGCTTAAGCACAGGAACCTTTAAACCAGCCCCATTCCCTAACCATCATAAAAGCCAAGCCAGGTTCCTTTTCCTAACTTCTTGGCCATTTTTGGACCTGCTTGGGAGCTTGCCTTGCTCTTCCCAGAAAGTTTCAGTATGTGAGTAGTAAACCTTTTCATACTCTGTTGGTGTGGGTGTGTGTGGTATCATTATCAGTCTTGACATCCAAACCAAAGTTTGGGTGAGGGATCCATCTGGCCTCTCTGCAGGATGCATACAATAGTCCTATAAGTGTAGTGAATTACATTAATTTTTAAACATTGAAACAGCCTTATATCCCGGGAATAAACCCCACTTGGCTATGGTGTACAATTCTTTTTATATATTATTGGATTCTATTTACTAATATTTTGTTAAGGATTTTTTTATGTCTGTATTCATGTGGGGTATTGGTTTGTAGTTTCCTTTTTTTGTACTTTCTTTGTCTGGCTTTGGTATCAGGGTAATATTATCTTCAAAAAATGAATTGAGAAGTGTTTTCTCCTATTTTCTAGAAGAGATTGTACAGAATTAGTGTTAATTCTTCTCCAAATATTTGGTAGGGTTTTCCAGTGAAACTATCTGGACCTGAAGATTTCTATGTTGGTAGTCTTTAAATTGTAAGTTCAATTTCTTTAATATTTATCAGGATATTCAAATTATTTCATATTAGTTGAGTTGTGGTAGTTTGTGTTTTTCAAGGAATTGGTCTATTTTATCTACATTGTCAAATTTATGTGTAGAGAGTTGTTCATAGTATTCCCTATTATCCTTTTGGTATCTGCAGAGTCTGTCATGATATCCCCTATTTCATTCCTGATACTGGTCATTTGTGTCTTCTCCCTTTTTTCTTTGTCAGTCTTTCTAGAGATTTTATTTTATTGATTTTTTTCAAAGAATGAACTTTTTGCTTCATTGGTTCTTTCTAATTTTTTCGGTTTGTTTTCAATTTCATTGAGTTTTGCTTTTATTTTTATTACTTGCTACCTTCTGCTTGTTTTGTGTGGTTTTTTCCTCCTTCTTTTTGTAGGATCTTGAAATAGGAGTTTAGATTATTGATGTCTCTTTTTATAGTTTTTACCTCTTCTTTCCACAGTGGTATTCTTACAAGTGAAAGTCACTTATTTCCAGGTTCCAGCCTACCCATATAAATACAGTGTTTCCTTAAAAGAAATGGCAACCATGGGAATATCGAAAGTTATTAAAATGTTATGTTGGGCCTTAACTCAAGTGTGAATCACCACAATGTGAATCCTCACAATTTCAACTCTTCCAACAAATTGAGAAATTGAATTTCATTTGGACAAGAAGGTACATGCAGAAAATGGGCCAGAGTTTTAGAATATTTATGTTTTAGACCTTTTAAGATTTAAAAAATCTGTAAAAAGTCTCATTTTACAGACTATATAGTTCAGGAACTGTTTGTGGTAGTCTTTACTCTTTATTATTATTTTTTCCTTTACCAAAGCACATAGTAAAAATAGAATTAATCAGAACAGAAGGGTTTGATTTCCAAGTCTCCCTGTTCTATGTTTCTCCATGCCCTAATCTACCTGTGATGGCTGATTTTATGTGTCAACTTGACTGGGCTAAGGAATACCCAGATAGCTGACAAAACATTATTTCTGGGTGTGTCCGTGAAGTTCTTTCCAGAAGATAATAGCATTTGAACCATTAGACAGAGTAAAGAAGATCAGCCTTCCTCAATATGTGTGAGCATCATACAATCCACTGAGGGCCTAAGTAGAACAAAAAAGTGGAGGAAGAATGAATTCCCTTTCTCTTTTTGAGCTGGGACATCTACCTTCTTCTGTTCTTAGACATTAGAGCTCCTGGTTCTTAGCCCTTTAGACTCCAGGACAACACCAGTGCCTCCGCATCCCCCCAGAAGGCCTTTGGCTTCTGACAGGGAATTATACTAGTAGCTTTCCTGGTTCTCCAGCTTGCTGATGGCAGATCATAGAACTTTTCAGCCTCCGTAACCACATGAGCCAATTCCCATAATGATACACACACATACACACACACACACACACACACACACGCACGCGCGTGCGCGCACACACACACACACCCTGTCTCCTGGTTCTGTTTCTCTGGAAAACCCTAATACATTATCCCACCCTCCTCATGTTAGGAATAGCCGACATTTCTCAACTAGCTATGTTGCCACCTATAAGATTCTTCTTTTGTCTGCATTCTATATTACTGTCAAGTCTACAAATCTTAAACCCTACTTGGCTGTCCCCTTGCTAGTGAAGGAGAAACTTCATGGTCGATTGACGATAGTTAAAACATGTCTGGTCTGATTGAACCAGCATAACTTTGGCCAGTGTCATCTTACATTACTTGTAGTAGTTCTTTCCTTAGAAATGAATAGTGTAACTTTTGCACCAGATATTATGTCACTTCTAAACTTTCGTCATGCTTTACTAACTGCTTAATCTGTCTAAGTACCAAAACTAATATCTGTAATCTGAGGAGTATGTACCCTTACCAGGGATGAAAGAATAAACATTTATAGACAGCAGTTAAAGTACATGACTTTGAGATATTATAGAAAGAAAGAGGATTCTTGGCTGCTTCTAGAACTCCTCAAAATGGAAAAGAAATATATGACTTGCTAAAGTCTATTTGATATTGCCAAAGAAATATACTGTATTAAAACTGAAATATACACCAAGCACCAACATGGAAGCTAAAGTTATATTATTATGCAAAAAGGGCAGCCCTATCAAACTTGTAGTAGGCATTGACCTTACCATGACTCTTCTCGCACCAAAATTCTTTGACTTGGGAAAGTTTTCACAAATATTGCAGCTTTTAATCCTAGATAAAAAATACTCCTGGGAATTCCAGATTTTTTAATACATAAAGATGGATTGTGGTGATTCCAAGACAGCCATTTGGCAGAACCTAAATCCATCAACAGAGCACCTGGCAGATATGCTACGTGAATCTGCTTATCATGGTAAAAATATCGGTGGGGCAACTTCTGTCAAGAAACAGAGGTTGGATGCCGTTGCTGATGCCTGTAATCCCAAAACTTTGGGAGGCCCAGGCAGGAAGATTACTTGAGGCCAGGAGTTTGAGACCACCCTGGGCAAAATGATGAGGCACTCCCCTCTTCCCACTCCGTCTCTACAAAAAATTAGCCAGGCGCTTGGCAGTGTGCCTGTAATCCCAACTTCTCGGGAGGCTGAGGTGGGAGGATGACTTGAGCCCAGGAGTTTGAGGGTACAGTGAGTTATGCTCACACCACTGCACTCCAGCCTGGGTGACAGATTGACATCCTTTATTCTAAAAAATAATTTTTAAAAAATATAAAATTTAAATTCACAAAAGGTGGTTGAATTTTACCTTCTCTGTAACTACTACAATTCTGATAAAACTGTATAGGTGGGCAAACGCTTCAAGCCATATTCCCAGGATCCTTTCAAAAATCGATCAATGAATTTTATACAATATTCCAAGTCACAAGTGTGTAAATATGTTCCAGTAGTTGTTTGTATATTGTCTAGATGAAAGTTTTTCCAATCAAAAGGTCTTCCAGACTTTGGGATCAAGTGACAATCGCTTTGCGTCGTCGAGTGAAGTGGCTCTGGGCTAGCGGACAGGCTGGGCTGTGACTCCCAGCCTGACCCATGAGTGCCAAGCGGGGGGTGAAATCATGGGAAAATGAGTCATATGAAGATGAGAGCTATTTCTTTACTTTTAAATGAAGTATTTGTGGCATTTTGACACAGAGCACAGAGGCAGATCCTAAAGATTACATTATCAATGTTTCACAGGAAACTGTGGATCTAGTGGGTCTAATGTGAAAAGTGAATGACTTAAGCTCAGAGATATAAAGAACTTGAAAAAGCATTGCTCCCACCTTTACAAGAAAAAAAGCTACACAAGCTGCAAATTAATGACTGTTCTTGAACTTTTCTGAGAACTGAGGTAAAAATGCAAATAACAAACCTAAAATTTGGAGGGAGACAGTTGCCTGCAGAGGCAAATAAGACCCAAGCCTTTGTTTACATGGTGGCCCTATAACCCTTTAAGATTAAATTAGAAATTGTTAATAAATTGATAATGGCAAGTGTGGGTGAGCATGAGTGTGAAGTCATTGGTGGCAACAGACTTAGATGATTCATACTTTTGTATGTTGTACTTCTAAGGAACCCCAACAGGCACATTTAGGAAAGATGAGCAGAATCCTGATAAGCTCCCAGGGATGCTAGCTGGGTAAGGGGAACAGAAGCTACTGTCAAAACTCTGCCCAAACCCAACTCCCCTACATCTCCTACCTCCCTTATGAAACAAAGGCCTCAATCTGCCCCAGGATGGGCAAAACCTACAGACCGCGGGCAATAGTGGAGACCCACTGTAGCTAGAGGAAGGAAACTCAGGCTCCACCAGTGGCATAATTGGAATACAAGAAAAAGAAGAAAGAGAGAAAGGAAAAGAAGCAATATGTGAAGCAATAATGACTGAAAAATTTCCCTGAATTAATGTCAGACACCAAACTACAGATCCTAGAAGTTCAGAGAACACTAAGCAGAACAAATGTTAAAACAAACAAACAAAACTACTCCTAGGTATATCGAGTTTATAAAGGAAAAAAAAACCTCTTTTTCTCTACTCTCACACTCTACACAGAACATTTCTGTGGCCAGATGTGTGAGTTTTTCTCCAAACACCAAGTAATTCTCTAGCGGACCCCAACTGAGTGTGTTGTAATTCAATTCAACTCTGACACTGTCTACCTGGAGTTAAAATTGGATGCCATGGGTTAAGGGTCCAGTCCCACAAGATTGCCCCCAACTTCAGATATCAAACACAAATAGTAAAATTGTCACCTATATTTCTGATCAACCAGTTATATAATTGGGTTCCCACTACCCTCTTCCTTGGGTTTAATTTGCTAGGATGACTCACAGAACTCAGGGAAACACCTTAATTATGTTTACCCATTTATTATAAAGGATATTACAGACATCCAGATGGAAGAGATGAATATGGCAATGTACATGGGAAGGGGCACAGAGCTTCCATGCACTCTGCAGGCACACCACCCTCCAGGCGCTTCACATGTTCAGCATTCAGGAAGCTCTCCAAACCGTTTTCTTTTGAGTTTTTATGAAGGACTCATTGTGTAGGCATGATTGATTACATCACTGGCTACTAATAATCAACTAAACTGTCAATCCCTCTCCCCTCCCCTGAGGTGGGGAAGAGGGCTGAATATCCCAATCCTCTAATTCTGTGTTTAGTTTCCCTGGCAACCTCAATCCTGAGGCTATCCAGGAGCTCACATAGAGTGCCTCATTGGAACAAAAGATGTTTCTATAACCCAGAAAATTCCAAGGGATTTGGGTGCTCTATGTCAGAAGCTCCTATCACTCAGGAAATTACAGAGGTCTTAGGAGCTCTGTGTCAGGAGCCTAGGTTAGCTAACCAAATGTTAGCTAACAAACTGGGGGCAAAGACTAAATATATATTTCTTATTATATCACAATATTCAAACGTATAGAAATGAAGATAAAGAAAAAATCTTGAAAGAAGTCTCAAGGGGGAAAATACTTTACCTATAGAGGAGAAAAGATAAGAATTACACTTGACTTCTCAAAAATCATACAAGCAAGAGGAGAGTGGATTGAAGTATTTAAAGTGTTGATAAAAACATACCATCAACCTAGAATAATATACCCTGCAAAGTTGTCTTTCAAAACTGAACAAGAAAAGATTTTCTCAGACAAAAACTGAGGGAATTTGCTACCAGTAGACCTTCCTTGCAAGAAACGTTAAAAGGAATTCTTCAGGCCGGGCGCGGTGGCTCACGCCTGTAATCCTAGCACTCTGGGAGGCTGAGGCGGGTGGATCGCTCAAGGTCAGGAGTTGGAGACCAGCCTGAGCAAGAGCGAGGCCCCGTCTCTACCAAAAAATAGAAAGAAATGACCTGGACAACTAAAAATACATATATATAGAAAAAATTAGCCGGGCATGGTGGCACATGCCTGTAGTCCCAGCTACTCGGGGGGCTGAGGCAGAAGGATTGCTTGAGCCCAGGAGTTTGAGGTTGCTGTGAGCTAGACTGACACCATGGCACTCACTCTAGCCAGGGCAACAAAGCAAGACTCTGTCTCAAAGAAAAAAAAAAAAGAAATTCTTCAGAGAGAAGGAAAAGAATATTGGTCAGAAACTTGGATGTATATGAAGAAAGGATGAGCATCAGAAAATGAGTAAGTGAAAGTAAAATAAAAACTTTTATTTTTTATCTTTAATTGGTCTAACAACAGTTTGTTCAAATTGTTCAAATAATAATAGCAATAATGTATTCAATTATGTATGTTTATGTATAAGTGAAATGAATAATACAAGGATGGGAGCGAGGAGTTAGGAATACTTTGTTATATATATATGAATATATAAAAATGTTATTTGAAAGTTTTTAATATATTTGGATTCATTGTAAATGTATATTGCAAACTCTAGGGCAACTACCAAAAAATAAATAAATAAAGAAGTATAATTGATATTCTAAGAAAGGAGAGAAAATGGAATCATATAAAATGCTCAATTAAAACCACAAAAGATTAAAACAACAATGAGATACCATGACATACCTGTTAGTATGGCCAAAATCCAGAGCACTGCTATCATCAAATATTGGCAAAGATGTGGAGCAACAGGAACTCTAATTCATTGCTGGTAGGAATGCAAAATTGTACAGCCACTTTGGAAGACAGTTTGGCAATTTCTTATAAAACTAAACATATTCTTACCGTACAATCTAGCAAGTCACACTCCGTGGTATCTGTTCAAAACTTACGTCCTTACAAAAACCTGCACACAGATATTCATAGCAGTTTTATTCATAATTGCCAAAACTTGGAAGCAAATGGCATGTCCATCAGTAGATGAATGGATAAACTGTGGTGCAACTAGACAACGAAATATTATTCAGTGCTAAAAAAATGAGATATCAAGCCGTGAAAAGACATAGAGAAATCTTAAATGCATATTACTAGGTGAAAGAAGCCAACGAAAATACTGTATGATTCTGACTACATAACATTCTGGAAAGGGCAAAACCATGAAGGCAGTAAAAAGATCAGTGGTTGCCAGGGGTTAGGGGGAGAAGACGGGATAAATAGGTGGAGCACAGAGGATTTTTAGGGCAGTGAAACTATTATTTATGATTCTGTAATGGCAGATACATGTCATTATACATTTGTTAAAATGCATAGAACGTACAACACCAAGAATGAACGCCAATGTAATCTATGGACTTTGGGTGATAATGATGCATTGATGAAGGTTCATTGATTTTAACAAATGCACCATTCTGGTGAGGGACACTGATAATGTGAGAGGTTGTACATAGGTGGGGACAGGGAATATGTGGGGACAGGGGATATGTAAGAAATCTCTGTGCCTTCTTCTAAAAATTGCTGTGAACCTGAAACTGCTATAAAAAAGAAAGTTTATTAATTTTTAAAAATGTGACTATTATTACTCTATAATAGTGCATGAGTGAGAGAAATAAATCATCTATGTGGGAAGCATGCTATCTGCTTTCTCTTGCAACAGGCACACCCCATAAGTCTTTCCAGTTGATCCTTAACTGGAAAAAGAAACTCCAGTGTTGCTCCATGAATTAATATAAATATATTTGGAGAAGGACATGTCTCAGGAGTTTTGCAGAGCTTTGCCCTGTAGGAATATGTGAACGTATTGGTTTGCATTTCAAATGTTGTTGCTCCTCAGGAGGGCGTCTCAGAAAGACAGTTGCAGCTGTATCCCACAAGGCACCATGTTTCTCAGACCTAAAGGTTTGGATTTGCTTTGTAAAGCAAAGTGAATCTGTTAAAAACTACAGTATGAGAGCTGATAAACGAATGCCCACCCCGAACAGACAGCCACAGACAACCACCCTGGCTATAAGCAGTTAAGGGGCAGTTCCTGCTTAAAACTCCAGACTACCTGTCTCCATTCACAATAACCTGATAAAGAAAATATGGAGCCAACATATCTCTGTTTAACCCCTCTGTTAAATGATAAATCTACCTTAGAACTTAGAAGTTAATCTTTGAAAGATTTTGTAACCGTTTGTTCACGTAGATAGAATTAGTTAAGGGACCTGTAGAAGCCTTTTGAAAATCTGCTAACCTAAGAGGAACTACCTGCTGTTATGTAAATCTGTTACCCCTGGCAACTAATCACTGTTACCTGTAAGTGACCGTGTAAGACTTCATCCGCGGCTTTTTGAGATTGACAGAGATCTAGGCCCCCTGAGCTCCCACTTTGCCTATAATCTTTATAAATTTATAAAACTATGCCTTTGTCTCTGTGTATTCTTTTATTTCCATTATTTTCCATTTTTCTATTATTTTCTTATCCCTTGCAACTCTACCAAAGGGATCCAGTTTTTTGCAGGGAGCATTGGCCGCGCTCCCTGCACTCCAGATAATTTCCTTGGCTGATATTATACTATGCTAGTGTGGTCTTGTGTTGATATGGAAAGGAGAGGAGAAGAGAAAAAAAAGGTTAGAAAGAATGAGAAGCCTAATTGTTTAAAGCTCAGTTTTCATGTTGGCTATCTCTAGTATGACAGCCTTGGAGGACATGGATAAAATTAATCAGGAATTATTTTTAGATAAAGTAAATTTTTAGAGAAAGGAGAGAGCTGAGGGCCACATTGGAGACTCCCAGTTGGCAGAAGCTGTTCTTTCTCTTTCTCCAATCTTTCAAACAGCATTCACTACTAAATGATTTCCTCATTAAGCAACCAGTAAAGTGTGTTGCAAAACAAAGTGAGACCCTTTGTTAGAAAAGCTATTCTATCACTATAAGAAAAAATCAAATTCTACTATTAGAGCCATTTGAAGTGAGTAACATTAATTCAATGAATTGTTAGGCTCCAATTCAAGTTGGATGGTGAGGTCACTTTTCTTTGATGGACCAGCTGTATTTGTGTTTGAGACAGAGTCTTGCTCTGTTTCCCAGGCTAGAATGCCTGGCATCAGCCTAGCTCATAGCAACCTCAAACTCCTGGGCTCAAGCAATCCTCCTGCCTCAGCCTCCTGAGTATCTGAAACTAGGCTCATGTCACCATGCCCAGTTAATTTTTTATATTTTTAGTAGAGATGGGGGTCTCACTCTTGCTCAGGCTGGTCTCAAACTCCTGACCTCAAGCCTCCCAGAGTGCTAGGATTACAGGTATGAGCCACCTCACCACCCTCGAGAGGTAGACATTTTCTTTGAGAATGGTCTCCAAACCACTAAATAAAACAAATGGGTGAGGGTCAAATTTTAATGTCATTTCTTACAAGGGATTCTTATCTCAATAGAAATGCTGGTTCTCAGTCTGTAGCCCTGGGTTATCAACCAACACAAGCTTTTGATAAGGAACAGCTTGACCCATAGTAAAATCTTATAAGCCATCCCAAAGAACCTCATCAAAAGCAACTATATACTTCCAGAAAATAGAAAAAGAAAATATATTTTAGAATTTATTCTTTAACTTTAGAGATATGAGAGTTTTGTATTCTCTTAAAAGTGAGATTGAAGAATTTTAGGAATGTTTGTAATTTTTTTTCTTAAAGGTAATAGCAGCTTTTGTTTTAGAGACAGGGTCTTACTCTTTCACCCAGGCTGGATTGCAATGTTGCATTCATAGTTCACTGCAGCCTCCAACTTCTGGGCTCAGGTGATCCTCCTGCCTCAGCCTCCCCAGTAGCTTGGGACTACAGGTGCACGCCACCAGGCCCGGCTAAATTTTTTATTTTTTGTAGCAATGGGGGTCTCTCACCATGTTGCCCAGGCTGGTCTCAAACTCCTGGGCTCAAGCAATCTTCCTCCCTCTGCCTTCCTAGGTGTTGGGATTACAGGCGTGAACCACCATGCTGGCAAGCGGTTTAAAAAATAAAGAAACATGGGGCAAAATAACAAGTGAGCGTGGATTCACTGAAGAGTCTGTCAAAGCAATTACTTCAACTATAGAATGGGCTTTGTTTGGCAGACTGCCTGTGAGTCTTAATCCCAAGGTCCATCCAATTCCCAAGGAGCACTCCAGCACTAGACCAATATCCATAAAGCACCTCCTGTATCCTGCTCATTTGGTTTCTGGTGGCAGAAAACATCAGCTACGCTCCCCACCAGATTTTACCTCTGTCTGGTCGTTTGGGCACAGAGGAGTAGGGCAATTTGAGAGAAGCATACGTGGTCTTGGGAATGTCCAAAGGCTACTTGGCACTTATCACTGGTGGGTGGGAAATTATGGCCCTACTAGGATCCATATCTTAACACGGGAAAATATTGGAACTTCTGTCTGGTCACCATCCTTTCTACTCCCCTCACCCCTACGGCTTTGAATATTTCAGAAATTTCAATTCCTCTACTAACAGTTTGCTTATCCACAGAAAGAAAGGTTATTTAGCAAAAGGGAGGATTCGGGCAGCTTTCCTGGGATCTCACACCATAGACTTATAACTGCAGAAATGCAAGTGAACATTCCAGCAGGGGAAAGAATGGCGTTAATGGTGTCACCAACTGCCGACATTCCCTACAGCTCATCAGTTATCCTTCTTTCTTTTTCTCCATATGTCCGGAGGCACGTAATTCTCTAGGAGAGGGTGAACACAACTTAGTCCCCAATTCCCTCGAGGCTGCAAACAGGGGCAGCTGATTTAGATGGGTGTGGAGATTGTGACCAGCAGAAGGGCCGCGTTGGGCTAATTACTATACAAACACTGTTTTCCCCATCTGAGAGAACCGAAGCCCAGAGTAACGTCCTTCGAAAGCCACCAAAGAACTCGAGAGAGGCCCTCACTTGCGCACTGAGCAGATTTCGTTTCACAGCTTCTGGATTGGTATTTGGCAAATTGGGTCCTAGGAGTGGCTTCTGATCACCACGACGCTCCGTTCCGCTTTTATTCTTTTGACACCTTGAGTTTCACCCCTCACCGTCTCCCCAGCCTCAAACAAACCACTCAGATTCGACTGTGTCTTCCTTCAGCTTTGAGGAAAAACATTTTCAAATTCTCACGTCTGAAATACTGCTTGGTAGTTACGAGCATGGGCCGTAGAGATAGATTGCCCGGGTAAAACCCTCAGCTCGGCCACTCTTTGCCGTATGATCTTGGGCAGGCAGAAAAATAAGAGCACCCACCTCAGAAGTGTGGTTCTGGGATTCCATGAATTAATCCGTGTAAAGTGCTTGGGAGAGCGCGCAGCAGAGTCCGAGCTATGTAGGTGTTTGTCAGCATTATTATTGCTCAACTATAAGGGATTTTTGAAGACGGAAGTCAGAAATTATGTAAACCTACAGAGAGGACCCTGTTCCCCACCCTCGCCCCTGCCCTTCCCCTGCCAGACCTCGTGGAGCATGTCAGGTTTTGTGACATCACCACCAACTGGCGCTGCTCCACCTCAATGCGACAGGTAGAGAGCCGGGGCTTTGACAACAGGAGCCTTCTTGGAATGGTGATACAAGCTTGGGGCCTTCCGGCCAGTGAGCACTTCCCGTGCAGCTTTGAACTCTAGGGATTGCGACGTTTTTCAATTTTGTAGTTTTATCTTACCTTTTTTTGTAGGTTGTCGATAAGGAATTTCCGACAAATAGAATATTAAGTCTCTCCCTCAGCTTTTCTTGTCAGCATAGTTATATATGTATTTGCTTATCTACTGATATACTCTCTGACCATTTTATTAATTCCTCTGTGCAAGGACAACATCTGTCATACTCACGCAATGAAATAAAGTTGAACATTATATAACTTTTTTATTATGGAAATTTTAAACACAAAAAGTAGGAAATATGACATAACGAAGCCTTATATATCCATCACCCAACTGCAAGAATTAGCAATATTTTTGCCAATCTCATTTTTATATACATATAACCTTTTTTCTCCTGTATTTTAAAGCAAACTCCAGGCATCATATCATTTTATCCATAAAGACTTCAATATGTAGGAAAAATAGAATTTTTTTTTTTTTTTGAGACAGAGTCCCGCTTTTGTTGCCCGGGCTAGAGTGCTCACAGCAACCTCAAACTCCTGGGCTCAAGCAATCCTTCTGCCTCAGCCTCCCAAGTAGCTGGGACTACAGGCATGCGCCACCATGCCCGGCTAATTGTTTCTATATATTTTTAGTTGTCCAATTAATTTCTTTCTATTTTTAGTAGAGACGGGGGTCTCGCTCTTGCTCTGGCTGGTCTCGAACTCCTGAGCTCAAACAATCCACCCGCCTCGGCCTCCCAGAGAGCTAGGATTACAGGCGTGAGCCACCGCGCCCGGCCCGACAAATAGAATTTTTAAGTACTGTATATGCACTGCTTATTTAGTGGGAATGTCTAATAAGAAAAGTGGCTTCTTCTGATTTCTTCGTTTTATCTTATTTTGGCCAGTATGTTAATTTTCTCAAAATAAACTTAAAGGATCGAGTGAACTACTCATTGCACAAAATTGATAGACAGAATTTCGTTTATATAGTCAGCAAGAAAATTTTCCTTCTAAGGACCAGTGTTAAGTACTGTTCTTATCCCTATTTAATTCGAACTTAATCAGCGATATTGTTCAAGAACAGAGTCACCTAAATATTCATATTCATGACAATGTGTGGTATTTCCCTCATTTTTCTCCTTTACTTGAATGACTTGTCAGAAGTTGTCAAAGCTGGAAGAAACATTAGGGGTTACTCAGTTCGTCTTCCCAAGTAGGGATTTGAGTTAGAAAGAGCCACAACTAGGACCCTACATCCTGGTTCCTGCATCAAGGGGGTTACCCATCCCACAAGCCATTCCTGGTGGTGGTGGTAGCCAGGCTGAGTCAATCTTGCGCTAGGACACAAGCGACTTCCTTTCTCTCGAGAACCAGAGGAGCCCCATCAGGACGCTTGCTCTTCTCTACTTTTTAAAAAACACGTTCCCACCTGTTGCTGATGTATCATAGACTGATCAATGCCAAGTTCTAGAGCAAATAACAAAAGAGAAAAGAGGGCGTCTCCTGGCTCTCGGGCATATTACAAAAGCAAACGAAAAGGAATCGTAGAGCCAGGTTTCTGGCACCTCTCAGAAAACAGGAACGCCAGAAGTTTAGATCGGGAGGCGGGGAAATCGAACCCTCGAATACAGAATACAACGGTGGAAGGAGGGGTGGAGTGAAGGTCGGAAAGTGTGTCTTTAGGGGCACGCAGGGCGGCGGGGCTGGAGCAGGGTTAGCAAGATAGGGTTGACTTGCTTCCAACAAGGTGTGCCAGGCACTGGTTCACCCTGTTAGCAGGTATTTGCCAAGTAACTTCACCACTCTAAAGTGTCGTCCGTCATTTTTGTTGTGGTTGTGAAAGGTACATTAAGACACCTGACTCTATGATTATGACAATTAAACCTGGAAAAAGCGATTCGATTATGCTGCCAGAAAAATATCTGGGAGCACTACACGAAGGAAGAAATCAAAGAGATCAGATCCCTATGCGATGAGGTGGCCAAGTGGTTAAGGCGATGGACTACTAATCCATTGTGCTCTGCACGCGTGGGTTTGAATCCCATCCTCACCATTAGTTGGCCTTTTGTTCAAAGAATCCCGAATGATGCATAAGCACTTTATTTGGTGAGTGAATTCCTTACTCATCAGCCATTTGAGTAATGCCCTCTAATGTTTCCTGTTTTTTGCTTCCTCAGTAGAATTTATAGTGGCTGTGAATTTAATTTGTTAGTTTATTTGATTTATGTTTCATTCCCACACCGAATTTTCATTCCCTCACAAGTTTTGCTTAGCAGAATTCCCCATTGGGAAACAATTGAAGATTCAATTGAAGGCCATCGATAAAATTTTTAAAAACTGATAAAATTATGTAGAGTTATATAAACAAAATTACGCATACTGAATTTTATGAGTTAAGGCATTTGCAGGCTAATTTTATCTCTACTGCAATTTTCATCTGTTATCTTAATGCTAACTTTAAAAGCAACTGTTGTTGTCTAAGTATGCCTGTCTTTGACAAGGAGGAGAGAGTGTGCTTTTAGGTAGAGATATGACAGAACTTAAAAAGGCCACTCCAAGGCTGGGCGTGGTGTCTCACACCTGTAATCCTAGTACTCTGGGAGACTGAGGCAGGAGGATTGCTTGAGGCCAGGATATTTGAGACCAGCTCTGAGCAAGAGCGAGACCCCATTTCTATAGAAAGAAAGAAGAAAGAAAGAAAGAAGAAAGGAGGGAAGAAAGGAGGGAAGGAAGGAAGGAAGGAAGGAAGGAAAGAAGGAAGAAGGAAGGATGGATCACCCACCCCTGTAGTTCCAGGTGCTGAGGAGGATCCCCTGAGCCCAGGAGTTTGAGGTTGCAGTGGGCTGTGATGATACCACTGCACTCCATCCCGGCAGACAGAGTGAGACCCTGTCTCAATAAAAAAGGAAGTACATTCCATAGAACACTTCCAGTTAGGCTAAGGATAACAATTTTTTCCTGAAAAAGGCAAAGAAGAGTGTCTGTATTGTGCAGTTTCTATTGTGACTTCCATCCCGCATTTATTTTCTTATTTCTACTTTTTGATAAGTACTGCATTCATATGATTCAAAAAGTATAAAAAGCCCTATAGAAATAAAAGGTGAAATTTCAAACTGCAAAGGATTTGTCGTCCTTTCTGGCTGACGGAGATGGGAGGGACGCTATAAAGCACAAGGGGGCGTGTTACTAGCGTCTGAGCAAAGAAATGGGGAGGCCCCGTCTTGGTCCCAGCGGGTTTTCAAACATTTGGGCAGCTCTTTAAGGATCTGAGGAAATACTCTCAAAATTCATGAGTTCGAGGGTTCTCTGGCAACCCTCCAGGAACCTAAAGCCAGGACGCTAAAGTGGGGTTCGGGGCAAAGACCAAAGAGCAAAGAGCAGTGGGGGCGCTGACCTCCAATCTTCGCCAGACGAGTTCCCAGGTTCTTGGCTTAAAATGTTTTGAAACAGAAAGAAGAAAATTTAGGAATCGGCGGAGTCCAAAGCAGGAAGAATGACAGGGTGAGGAAGAAGATCTATTTAATAAACCCTCCTCAGGCACCTCTCACGCGTTGCGCGCTCTCAACCCGGCGCTGGTGAGCAGAGGGAGCGCAGGGGGTGCAATCTTGGCGGCCCCCGCAGTGGGTCCTGCGCTCCCACATCCTTGGCGGATTCCCGCGGCCCCAGCCTTTCGCTTTCAAAGAGCCTCTTTCTTTTTGCTCCAGGTCCGATTCCTTGGTTTTTCATCCTTCTCACTTCCAGTTTCCCTGGCTGAAAGAGCACGCGCTGCTGTGTGAATTAGGTGGAAGTTGGGTGCCTGCCCCCTCGGCTCAAATTTCTATTCTGAGCTTGGCTATTCTCTCCGCTAATCTTTCTGTTTTTCTCTCAGGAGTTAGTTCCTGTAAAGGCTCTTAGTCGCTGGTCACAGAGCCAGTGGTAGCAGCAATGTTTGTGACCGCAAGTGCAGATAAAATTCAAAGATATTATTTTGTTCAACCCTATACAAAATAATTTAAAAACCTGGTTGCAACGTATATATTTCTTGAAAATATACCAAAATAACCTTAGAAGAAATAGAAAACCAAACATACCAATTACAACAGGAGACATAACAGATGCCAACAAACCACCCCCCAAAAAGCATCAGACATAACAGTTTCACAAGGTGAATTTTAATACACCGTTATAGAACAGATAATTCCAATTAAAACTGTTCCAGAACATAAAGAATGAAATAGTCTAGTTTTTTCCTAAAACAATTCTAACATTAATCTTGAAATCCAAAATTGATTACCAATAAGAAAACCACATATTCTTGTTCTTACTTACGATAAATCCTAAATAAAATGGAAACAAACAGAATCCAGCAACACATTAAAGGAATAAATAATTCACCGTGACAAAACGGAGATGTGCATAATCATTTTAAAAAATTAAGAAATCTTTAGGTCAAACATGGTGGCTCATGCCTGTAATCCTAGCACTCTGGGAGGCTGCGGCTGGAGTGATCCCTTGAGCTCAGGAGTTTGAGACCAACCTGAGCAAGAATGAAACCTGTGTCTTAAAAAAAAAAAAAAAGAAATCTTTAAGCATAATTCACCAAATTAGCATACCTAGGGAGAAAAAGCATATAAGGATTTAAATAGATGTAGAAATGACATTTGATTAAATTAATATCTATTTTTGTAAAGATTTTTAAAACTTTTAATAAAAAAGGATAGTTCCTTACTTAACATTAGAAAACATATTTCATTTACATCAATGGCTTCATCCTGCTTTTCAGAAAAAAACATATTCATTGCCTTTGAAGTTAGCAACATGTTAGAAAGATGTTCACTGTCACCACTATTATTTTGTAGTGTTCTGGAGGAATTGGAATTACTTAAATAAATAAATGAGTAAATTTGGAATAAAGAGTTAAAATCATCATTATATTAGAATATGAAGATATACTAGAATTTACTTATAAAATTAAATATATTTATACAAATAAATAAGAGAAATCAATTGCCTTCCTACCCACACACATACAATGGAAGAAAAGACCCCATTTGCAGCAGCAACAAAAGAGATAAAACATTGAGAAATAAATTTAAAAGGAAATTACAAGATCAATACAAAGAACATTTTAAAATTTTTAACCCAAGATATGGAGAGGCATATCAATTTTCTCTACAAGTTAGTCTACATATTTAATATAAGGCCAATAAAAATTAAAGTAGAATTTTATTTTCAAACTGGATTAGTTGCTTCTAAAGTTTATGTGAAAAATAAACAAGCATTAATAGCTAGGAAAAAATATGAAGAATATATATGCCTTCCAGGTATTCAAACACATTAAAGCTATAGTGAATAAAACATTATAGTACAAACAGGATAGAAAATCCAGAATTAGGCACAAATATTTAAGCATTTGATAAAGATGACATTTCAAACCAATGAAGAAAAGATGGATTATTCAATAAATGGTATTGGGTCATCTAGATAGACATCTGAAAAAAATAAGAGTGTAATCTACCCCTCACATCTTACAACCAGATAATTTCCAGGTGGTTCAAAACTTAAATAGGAAAAAAACCCACAGAAGAACTAGAAGAAACCATGTGAGAATTTTCTTTTATAGTCTTGGCACAAGAGAAGCTTTAACCTTTCTTAGTGTCACACAAAACTCAGAAGACATAAAAGATTAGTAAATTAACTATGTAAAAATTAAAAATTTCTGTATAACAAAACCACCACAAAGTTAAATAGAAAAGTTCTAAATTATCACAAAGGGCTAATTTTCCTAATATATGATGATGATACAAGTCAACAAGAGAAAGACCACCACAAATAGAAAAAATGGAAAGGATATGAACAGAACATTCACAGAAAGAAAATGTGTGTGAATATTAATTTATTCAAGCTCATTCATAGTTAAAGAAATATTAGTTAACATTACAATATATACCACTTTTTAAGCCATCAGATTGTCAAAGAACAAAATCTTTGGTGAAGGTGGGAGAGGAAATCACTTTCAGATATTCTTAGATAGCTGTAAAATTTTATAACTACTTTGGAGGACAATTTAGCAGTGTATATAAATTTTACAAATGCAATATTCTTTTACTCAGAAATTCTACTTCTAGGAATTTATTCTACAAACATATTCACACATGTGGAAAATGATGTATGTACCAAACTGGCTACATAATGGAATATTATGCAGCTGTCAAAATAAAGATGTAGCTTCATGTGTGTGGTTATTGGAAAGATGCCAAGATTTATCTTTAAATGAAACAATCAAAATAGACAACACTATGTATAATTTTCTACTATTTGTGTAAAGTACCAGAGCTAAGTTATACATAAATATTTGTTTTTATATGCATAAAATATCTTTGAAAGGCTACGTAAGAAATCAATAGCTTTGGCTGTTTCTAGGAAATGAAATTAGGTGGCTATGAGTAGGAGTAGGATGTA
>NW_012155085.1:283724-299503 GCF_000956105.1 Propithecus coquereli | reverse complement strand
CTGTTCCCAAAGGTTTATATATAATATGATATGTATATAATACATAATAAACACTCATGTATTCATCAGCTAGATTCTATAATTGTTCATGTTTTGCCATATTTGCTTCCCTGCCTTTCTCTCTCTCTGCTGAACTATTTTAAGTAAATTATAGCCGTCATAACATAACCCTTGAATACTTCAGTACTCATCTCTGAAAAATAAGAACATTTTCCTATAGAACTACAATGTCATTATCATGCTCAAGAAAACTTTAAAAATTAGAAAGAGATTTTTCAATGTATGCCCTATTATACCTCTTGCATTTTGAATCTGTGGCTACATAACTTATTCAATAGATGATAAAATTTAAAATTAAAAATAAACTGGATGAGACCTTTAATACTTAAAATCGCCAGAAAGCTATGGAATCTATTCAAGGTATCATTAAGGGATGGAAAGAAGAATCCACAAGAACCAGTTCAAAGTAGGGACTGGAAAAAACAAATCATTTCATTTTAATGCCCAACTAAGTTGGGGCTGGTGTTAGTAGGGCTCTCAACAAGTTGGACTGACAGAGCATGGTAGGCATAGAAAGCCAATCAAAATTTAAAAGAAGTATCTATTGCTTTAAAGAAAAGTTTTGTTCTTTCCACCATGGGAAGAGTCAAATGTAATCAATTTGCCATCAGGTGGCTGAATGTTCCCACTGTGATATTACACCCCATATCTGGGGATTAGGATTGGTTGTGGCTCTTGCAAATTGGATCCTGAACAACGATGACGGCAAGATAATCTTTGCAAAAGAAAGGCTTTTGTTTTATTTTTTGTTTTTTGAGCCTCTAGCATGGCAGCCATGGTCACTGTGTTCAAGAGTTCCCTGAGAGAGCTCAAAAAGAGAATTGCTGACATCCATAGAACAGATCATCTTGCCCACTTGTTTACTGAAATCCTCTTACACAGAGGGTTAGTGAAAATATTTGTATACTTGGTACCCATTCTAAGAGGTCTATTCCCACACCAGCCAGTTCCCTCAGTATCTTTGTCACCAATCTCCCAAACCTTTTTCTTTCTTTTTTTCTTTTTCTTTTTTTAGCTTATGGCATAACCCACAACAGAGTCAGTATCCCAATATACCTGCTTCTAGATTCAGGTAATCCCCAATCTTTTTATTAATAATTTTCAATGTATGTTTGAAATAGTTAATAGTTTGTCTTATAGTCAATATTTCTTCTTGTCTCTGGGCTGGTCTGGCATTTTCAATATTTATACTAAGGAGTCCCAATTCTAAATTAAAAATAATTCCTTCTGTCCCAGGACACTCATCAAAGTACTAATGTAGGGGAATCTTCTCTTAAACAAACAGATATAAACCAGTATCTCTCAGAGCTGTTTAACTACAGCAAAGTCCAGTGTGCTGCCCGCTTAACTGTAGGGTGGAACCTCCCTGAATCCTACGTTGACCTACTCAACGAATATATATAAACCAGTTAGAGAGCCTAACCAACCGCCAGTGAGACATTTGAGAAGTTTCATATAAATATGTTTGTCACAGACGGGCATCCAAAATGTAAGAGAATAACATATTTAAACAGTCTATTCAAGTCAAAGACAAGTTGAACATTTACTCTCATTTCATAGTTTGTTAGGAAAGTTTGTAATGAGACCTTTGCAAGTGAACATGGTATGTTGGAGTGTGGGGAGCCAGAAGAAGACTATAGGTCAGACCCCTTGAGACAAAAGCCATAACGGAGTCTTTGACATCAGTATTGCATACAGTACTTGCTGAAAACAGCAATGGAAGTAGACACAATTAGCAGCAAAAGTTTGTGAGCAGAAGGAAACAACATCTTGTGCCTCACATGTTCCTTCTTTCTATTATTAATCTCTGAGTAACTTCCTCTCATTTCTCCATTCCCGTCTACTACTCTATTATTGTACTTCAATAAATATCTCTGAGGACTTTGGTCGTGATCACTGCTTTGAGCCTCTCTCTCTGAAGTTCAGGTGGTGTCCACCCTACGTCCCTTGGTGAACTTCATTTGGTCTCCAAGTAGTCATTGTAGAGACATTGGAGAAAGTTATAAGGATTTTGAGCAAATTTTGTTCATGCTGGTGCTCTTAATGATTACATACTTATTAGATATTTGGAAAAAATTGAGGTACAGCATGAAGCTTGAGTTTATCTAATGGCCTTGGAAGGCTGGGCTGAGGAAAGCAACTAAAGAAATTTACAGAGCTAAGGTTTTGGAATTAAAACACATCATGGAACCTCCATTAACACATAAGATACTTTCTTACTGCTGTAATAAAATAAATAATAAGATTCTGTTGAAACAAAACAAAACATAGTTTAAGCTATGCAATATGATCATTCTGGTTGGCATAACAAAATTGGGAATGACAGTACTCATTATGCTCTTTTGTAATAACGTTTATTTAATTGGTTTTGGATTGATTTTGTATTATTGCAAAAAATCAAGACAGCTTTTATAGCAAAAAAATAGGAAGGGAGGAGGGAAATACAGTAGGGAGGAAGGAAGGGAGGGAGGAAAACGTCTATATAAAGGATATGTAGGGGCCTGGACAAATAAATTGTGGTACATGTGCTTTATGGACTATTATGCAGCCACTTAGACTAACATGACCGGTAACGATGTCTAAGATACATGAAGTGAAAACGTTAAAATAAATGGGGGAGATAAAGCTAAATGTAGAATAGCTTAATGCAGTGTGTGTGTTTGTGAGGGAGGAGAAGAAGAGAGAGAGATTTCAGAATGATAAATACAAATTCCAAGCTAACCGTGATAGTGGCTGCTTCAGGGTGTGGAACTAAAGAGAGACAGGTGGGGTTTCACATTTTACTTTATTAATTTTGGCATTGTCTCAGGGTTTCCTTTTTAACCATGAATAATGTATTAATTTTAAAAATGTTTTTAAAATCAGCATTTTCAATAGTTAACGGTCTATGCTTCATAAATGTTTTCTGTTTAAAACTTGTGTGTGGCCGCGCCCCCGCCACGTTGTTCTGTGATTCGCTGCTTAAAAAGAGCCAGATGCCAGGAAATTGGGGGGTGAGGCAGGCGCAGGACAGGACTCCGAGACACAGAATGCTAGACCTGCCCGGAAGGGCCTCTGCGCTGTCCGCCCGCACGGAAGGCTGGCATCTGTCCGCTCGGCCATTGTTCCAGCCGCGCGCCCTATGCACCGTTGGGGCAGTAGCCCCCTCTCCCTCCTCGTCTGTTCGAGGTCTGGTGAGTCGGGCCCCTGTGACCAGCGGTGGTGGTGGGGAGGGCGACGTTGAGAAAAGAGTGTGGAAAGTGAACCTTAGGGGCAGGGAAGTGGGAGCAAGGGCAGGGGGTCGTGGTCTGTGCGGGGACATTGCACGCGAGAGGGTTGTGGGAGGACTTCGAGGCTAAAGGGCCACCACGGTAATAACGACAAGAGGATTAGAACTCTGGGAAGGAAACGCCCGGGAGAGGAAGTTAAGCACAGTAAGAAGAGTCCTTGCAGCCTTCGTCATGGAGAGCCCACATACCCTTCTCACCTTTAGATTCTAAAAGCAAATTAAGCGACACTGAATGGTTTTCAAGTGCAGAATGTGACAGTTCCTGATTCCCTTTTCTTTAGTTGCTTGATTCTCAAACCTTACAATGCATACAGATCACTGAGGAGCCTGTTAAAGACGCATATTTTGGGCTTCCTATCTGTCCCTTCCCACCCTTCACTCCTGGATTCACATTCCCTGAAGGTCTGCCACAGGGCCTGGAATTCAAGCTGGAATTCAGCTGCTGGGCTGTGCTCCCTGACATTTTGGAGACACACAGGCCTCCTGGGTCTCAGGCACTGCCTGAGTCTGTGCAGAAAACGTCTTCCTTGGTCTTCTTTGGATTCTTAGGATTGTCCTCACAAAGACTCTGGGCAAATTAACTTTACTTTGCCTCTATTTCTTATTGAATGAAATAATAATGATTGTAATAAAATCTTAAAAGGTAATTATGAGGATTAAATATGGTCTTGTATCTGAAAGCATATTGGAGACAATTGTCCAGTGTCTACTATTACTCTTAGGAAGCAACAGGGCAAAGAGTCCACCTAAGCTTTCCTATCTGTAAATTTAGTGAAAATAATACCAACCTTAAATGTTTTTTTTTAAGATTACTTAAAGAAAACTCAAGTAACAACTTCCATAAATGTTGGTTCATTCATTTAGTTGACAGGAATGTATTTCCCTTTATTCTTTCTCTAATTTGACTTTTATTCAGTAAGTCCGAATTTTTTAGCCAGACTTTCCGAGTCATCTTTGTGGTCTCTAATTCATGGGCTGTTTCCTCTATGAACTCTTTTTATTTTTTTCAAGTGATCAAAATTTGATTTATAGATTTTTTTGTTTTTTAATAAAAATAACAAATTCCTCTATGAACTCTTAAGAAATTATTGCTATTTCTTTTCACATAGAGAAACTGAGATTGAAAGAAGATAAAAAATTGACACAAGATCATACAATTCGTAAATGTCAGAACCAGAATAAAACCTGTACTCTTTGCACATGATAAGCATGTATTTTTCCATTATTTCCATCCTTTGGTAACCAAGTCACTTTACTTTCAGTGAAGAGCTTTAGAGTATATGATAGTTTCTTACATTATCAGTTTCTGTCATCAGCTATTACCATTTTTCTTTATAAATAATTATTTTTACTGCTTAGGCAGGAGCCTCCAAGTGTGTGTCTTAAAACATAGCTCCAACTAGAGGGTACCTTTAAAGCTATTCAAGGTCAAGATGAATATGGACTTAAAGGAAGTTTTATCCCTGGACATGCATGTTCCCAAGGTATGGGAAGAGTGTCTGACAAAGAAAGTGGAGGCGGAAAGTCACCTTCAAAAGCAGGAATACAGACTAAAACTAAATAATCCACTGGCAAAGGAAATCTTTTGTAGGCACTTTCAGCAACTCTGCTACCAGGAGACCCCTGGACCAAGAAAGGCTCTTACTCGACTGCAGGAACTTTGCTACCAGTGGTTGAGGCCACATGTGAGCACAAAGGAGTAGATTTTGGATCTGCTGGTACTGGAGCAGTTCCTGTCCACCCTGCCCAAGGAGCTCCAGGGCTGGGTGAGGGAACATTGTCCACAGAGTGGGTAAGAGGCTGTGATTTTGCTGGAGGATCTGGAGAGAGAGCTTGATGAACCACAACATGAGGTAGGAAGCGAGATTTGTTAGGCAAAGATGTATATGTGGTACACCAAGGACCCTTGTTTCCTCTGCTTTGTATCCCCTTGATGTTGTAATAAAATACCCTCCTTCTTGCTTTCTTCTTTCTGGGAATTGTTTCTTCAGACAGTTAATTTTTCAGAAGTCAAATCTTGTCTCTTTGTCCCCAGATGGTAGGTCACAGACACAGACAAGAAGTCCTCTCTAAAGACATAGTGCCTCTAGGAGAGCAGACATCATTGAGCCTTCAGTTCCAGCCTAAGGAACTCCAGCTCACATGTGACCATGCTCAGGAAGCCCATCCTATTGGAGAGACAGGTGAGGGTCAGGTTTTATATGATGTCGAACATATCTCACCTAGTCAAGCAAAAACAAACAAAAAATGCAGAGTTGGGGCAACAGGTGATCCAAAGACTCCTTACCAGATAGCAGCAATGCTCAGTGCTTTTGAGTGCCTAGTGTGCTCATTTTTGTCCCCTCCCCCTACATGCAGTATGCCCTTGAATACCATCCTAGAAGCCCTCAGGACTTCTGGCTCATGCTACATTACGAAGGCTTTCAGGAATCACCGTGGCATATAGTTTTAGAGAATGGGCTTCAAGGTTTATAGGTTCAGATCATGGCCTCACCTTGTGGAAACTGCTTGTATTGGGCAAGTTACTGACCACTTGACCTCAGTTCCCTCATCTATAGAATGGGGTTGATAATAGTATTGTCTTTGTCTACTTGAGCTATCATAATAGAATACCACAGACTGGGTGGCTTTAAGAACAGAAATTTATTTCCTCACATTTCTGAAGGCTGGAAGTCCAAGATTAAGGTGCCATCAGGTTTGGTTTTCGGTGAGGCCTCTATTCCTGTCTTGTAGACAGCCGTCGTCTTCCTCCGTCCTCACATGGCCTTTCCTCTCTGTATGTACAGAGAGAGAGAGAGAGAGCATTCTAGTGTCTGTTCCTCTTCTTAAAAGGACACCAGTCCTATGAAATTGGAATTTCACCTTATGACCTCATTTAACCTTTATTACCTCGCTAAAGGCCCTAACGCCAGATATTTTCACATGAGGGTGAAACATATAAACTGTGTTCCCTGAACATATAAATTCTGAGAGAACACAATTATTTAGTCCATAACAAGTATGTACCTCAAAACTTGTGAGCATCAAATACAGTTTATGAAAAGCACTTGACATGCATTATGATTAATACATGGTAGCTGCTTGTATCACAAATCATGCCAGTTTGGGTTCATACTTACAGTAGAAAGATATGAGATATGCTTATCAGTAGGCAGCAGATTACATGGGAGAATCCAGTGGAATCAGATCTTGCCATTTCCTCATTAGTAATCTTAGTTGTGGCAGTGGCCACCCTTGTGGATATAGTACTGGGCACTTTGGGCTGAGTCAACTGACTTCCCATTCTAGCTCTCCCTGCAAGAATTGGCTCCAGCTCCTAATTTCCCACACATCATAACATCATGGCCTCTTACTGATTTCGTTAACCTTCTGACAGTCTACAGCAGGGTTTTGCTCTGCTGTTTTCAATTTCACATCACCCCCTATATGTGTCAAAGCCACAACTTCCCTTGCCTCTCTGCCTCTAGCCTCTATGTCGTCTGCCCTAGCAATCATATAGTTATCATGGATTTCTCTTACATGGAACACATCTCATGATTTAAATTAAAGTGTACGCATTGAGTAAATTCCATACACACAGTAGACCTTCCTCTTGTCCCATGACCTCATCAGAATAAAATTCCTTCTGGTTTTATTTTCCTTCTTTATGAGCATCTTTCCAGTCAGTTCCTTTGTTCCTTCTTTCTCTTCCTATGAACTTGGACTTTTCATTCTCCAGCAATTTTCTCCTTTCTTCTATCTTCCAAAGTGCATCTAGGACTCTGTTGAGAACTCCCTTTTCCAGGAAGCATATCTAAGTTCATCCACCTACCCACCCATGCATCCATCTATCCATTCATTCATTCAACAAATATTTATTAAGCGTCTACTGAGGCTACAGTTGAGTACCCAGAGGTCACTAACAGAGTTCGAGTTTCTTTTTAAGTTCATACTAATTGTAAAAAATCTAAGTAATACATAAGTTTATATAGCGAAAAATGAAAGTTCTCCGAATCCTACTTCCTAGGGGTAACTACTCTTATCAATGTGCTGTGTATTTTCCAGACCTTTTTCTATATAGAGAGTCTTTATATATATACACACATACCTATTTTTTCCCCCACAGTTCTCTAAAGAGGTGAGATAATAACATCAAGTGGTTTTGTAGTGAGTCAGTTTGATAATATATATAAAAGTACTTTATAATTCATGAAGGTTGTATAAATAGTCATTATTAAAAAGTGGAGGCTGGATGTGGTGACTCACATCTGTAATCCCATCACTTTGGGAGGCCAAGGTGGGAGGATGTTTGAGGCCAAGAGTTTGAGACCAGCCTGGACAACATAGTGAGACTCTATCCCTACAAAACAATTGAAAAATTAGCTAGGAATGGTGGTACATACCTGTAGTCCTAGCTACAGGTTGAGGTGGGAGGATAGCTTGAACTCATGAGTTTGAGGTTACAGGGAGCTATGATCATGCTGCTGCGCTCCAACCTAGGTGACAGAGCAAGCTTCTATCTCAAAAAAAAAAAAAAAAGGTAGGAAATGTTTTGTTTTAGTTTTTATATTCTACTCAGTTCCCATATATAGTTCAGATTTAATATGAAGTTTGGGCATAAGGGCAGCAGTACTGATCCCCATGTGGCCCATCTCTTCTCTGTAAACAAATTTCTGTTTTGAAAACCAGTTGTTATCCCCCAGCTAAAAGGAGGAGAACCATGGCCTAACAACAGAGGGGTCCTAAGAGGTACCTATTCTGGTGTGTGAGGGACAATACAGTTAGATGTGGGAGAAAGAGACTGCTGTTTGGGTCAAAAGAGGAGGTCAGGGTCTGTTTGGGGGGGGGGTTTGTAGATAGCAAGATGGAGTCACACCTGGGGAACATGAGACATCCTAGGGATACCACAGCAGCTGCTCTCTCGTGTTTAGAAAATTTGGGTCTGTTCCTCTCCATTTTTACCTTTGACTTCCCCCAGAAGAGTCTGATGTGGTTGGCTGGATACTCTCCAGTATAAACCAATCCTATGGGTCAGTTTTTCCTCAGGTGCCAGTCCCTGGGTCAATAAGTTGAGGCCATGGCAGTAGAATTGGCCTTTTATTCAATCTATTCCCTTTTATTCATTCATTCATTCAACAGATATTTTTTGGGTAACTACTGTGTGCCAGGCATGATTCTCAGAAAATAAAGCAGAAAGATCTTGTTCTCATGGAGATTAGATTGTAGCAAGGGGGAGACAATAATAAACATAAAAATAAGGAGATGATATAGTATGTTAAAAGGTGATGAGTGCTATGGAATAAAGCAAAAATAGAACAGGATAAGGGAGATTAAGAGTGCTATGGATAAGGCAAACAGATTGTGGTATTAAAGAGAAGAATTAAAATAGACCTTATTGAGAAGGTGAGAGTTAAGGAAAAACTTGAAGGAAGTGAGAGAGTGAGTTATATTATTATTTGAGGTCAGAGCTTTCCAGGAAGAGAAAGCCGCTAGAGCAAGGGCTTGTGGTGGAAATGCACCTTGGATAGTTGTGGATTTGAAAGTCATAGTACAGTAGTCCCCCCTTATATGCAGTAGATACGTTCTAATAACAGATGCCTGAAACCTAGGATAATACCAAACCTTATATACTGTGTTTTTTCTTGCATATACATACTTATGATAAAATTTAATTTACAAATTAGGCATGGGAAGAGATTAATAACAACAATAATAAAGTAGAACAATTATAACAATATGCCAACATCACTACTCTTGCACTTTGGGCCATTATTAAGCAAAATAAGAGGTACTTGAAGACAAGCACTGTGATACCATGACAGACAATCTGATAACTGGTATGGCTACTAAGTAACTAACGGGCAGGCAGCATATACAGTATAGATATGCTGGACAAAGGGAGGATTCACATTTTGGGTGGGACGGAGCTGGATGACACAAGATTTCATCACACTACTCAGAATGCTGCATAATTTAAAACTCAGGAATTATTTATTTCTAGAATTGTCCACTTAATTTTTTTTCTATTTCAAAATATTAAGGGGGTACAAGTGTTTTTGTTACATGTATGAATTTTATAATGCTGAAGTCAGGGTTTTTAGTGTGCACATCACCAGAGTAGAGTACATTGTACCCAATAGGTAAGTTTTTAATCCCTCACCCCCCTCCCACCCTCGCCCTTCTTAATTTCCAATGTCCTTTATACCACTATATGACCTTGTATACCCATCATTTAGCTCCCATTTATTAGTGAGAACATGTGGTGTTTGATTTTCCATTCCTGAGACACTTCACTTAGGACAGTGTTCTCTAGTTCCATCTAAGTTGCCACAAAAGACATTATTTCATTCCTTTTTAACTTTTTTATCATTTACTATTTTGGATGATGGTTGACTATGGGTAACTGAAACTGCAGAAAACCACAGATAAGGGGAGACTGTTGTATTGCCTGAAGCACCTAAAAGAGTAGAAGCTTAATACTTGTTTCAGAAATGAATGAACGAATAAATATGTGAAGTAACTTTTTGGAAAGGGTGACTTTGAGGTTCCTTACTTCAAAAGAGAGAGAGTTCTGAGAGTAAACTCCAGAGAAGCCACCCTGATCTTTACCCTTTCCTGCCTATGAAGAAGTATAAAAAATTCTCCCAGCCCAAGTCTACATAGAGACAGACTGAGCCACATTTTGTCAAAGAGGGCAAACTTCCCTCATTACTTAGGGAAGGTGTTACCATACTATCCCTTCTGTTTCTAACCCCCTTCCTATTCTATGATAAATTTTTGTAGACACAGTCACCTTCCCACAGGCCCAGGGAACAAGTGACATTTACCTAGTCTTTTTTTGTTTCAGATGAAATGACCAAGACTGAGGAAAGAGAGTTGGTGCTAAGGAAAGACTGTCCTAAGATAGTAGAACAACATGGGAAAATATTTCATAAACAGACCTTGGAGGTATCAAACCAGGATCCCCAACATGGAGAAGCTGGTGAATGTAAGGGTCTGATAGAGAGACAGTGGGGAAACCCCTTAGGAGAGGGGCAACACAGATGTGGTGAATGTGGGAAGATCTTTGCTCAGAGCTCAGGTCTCATTTGACATCAAAGGATTCACACAGGAGAAAGACCCTATGAATGTAATGAGTGTGGGAAAACCTTCAGTTGGAGTTCTGGTCTTTTTAATCACCGAGGAATCCACAATCTACAGAAACAGTACCACTGTAAGGAGTGTGGGAAGGCCTTCAGTCAGAGTGCAGGTCTTATCCAGCATCAGAGAATCCACAAGAGAGAAAAGCCCTATCAATGCAGCCAGTGCGGTAAGAGCTTTAGTCAGTGTTCGTTTCTTATTGAGCATCAGAGAAGCCACACAGGGAAGCGACCTCACCAGTGCATTAAATGTGGGAAAAGCTTTAATCGCCACTGCAACCTCATCCACCATCAGAAGATCCATACAGTGACTGAGCTAGTCTAGTCTTTGCTATGACCAAGTTTTCCAGATCACTGGCCAAGTCATGTGGGGTAGGGTAAGGCTAGAAAATGCCTCTTTCTTCCTGTCTCCATTAAACGTGTTTGAAACAATTACCGACTATGGTCCAAGGACTTCCTAAGAGGAAAGTTTGGGTTTTTGAAGCTGCTGCATTCCCTTTTGTACGTTTACCCCTTTCCTATTCTTACGCCCTGTCCCTCTTATTTATTCTCTTTGAGATGGCTGCTAAGCCCTCCTAATAATGTAATGAATGGTACTGCTAGAACCAACATGCCTGAAAGATCTGGTATCTGTGTTTAAATTCCTAAAGATAACATAGAGCTCCACTGATGTCTTATAATAAATGGGTCTTGGTGTTGCTCATTAATCAGTGCCTACACTGTAAACACCTTTTCTGCCTTATTGCTTCCCTCTGACACCTATGAGACTCTCCCTTGGAATAGCGATCAGCATTGGCTGGGTACTTCACTGTTTGCTGAGTGTGTCTGTTACTTAACCAGGGTTGGCCCTCCCTGCAACTACACAGGGAAGTGGGGGTCGTTATCATTACCCCTTTTTACAAATGAGGATTCTAAGGCATAGAAAATCCAAGCATCAGAGCCAAGGCTTAAACTCTGAACTTTCATTTTTAGTAACCCTTTTATTTTGGAAATTTTAGACTTATAAAAAAGTTTCAAAGATGGAGTTCTCATACACCCTTCACCCAGCTTCCCCTAATATTAATGTCTAACATTACATCTCTTTAGTTAAACCCTTAGCTTTTGACTCCAAATCCCAATCTTTTTTTCTTTTTTCTTTCTTTTTTTTTTTAAGACAGGGTCTTGCTCTGTTGCCCAGGCTAGAATATGGTGGTGCCATCTCTCACTGCAACCTCAAACTCCTGGACTCAAGCAACCCTCCTGCCTCAGTCTGTCGGGTAGCTGGAACTACAGGCTCTTGTCCCACTAAGGTTTGCTGACAAATCACTGACATGGGGCAGATTAATTAGAGAAAAAGACATACAAATTTATTTCATTTAATGTGTATACATGAGAGCCTTCAAGATGAAAACTCCCCAGATTTTTTTTTTAATGGAGAAAATTTGGTGCTAAGCAAATATACCTCACAAGAAATACTAAAGGAAGTTCTTTGGGCTAAAGGCAAATGATCCCCAACAATAATTCAAATCCACATAAAAAACAAAGAACACTGGTAAAGGTAATTATATAATTATAAAAATATAAATGCACATTTATTCTCCTTTTTTCTCTTAACTAGTTTAAGAAGAACTCGTATAAAACAATATGTATATAAATGCACTGTTGGGCCAATAATATTAAATATGTAGAAATGTAATATATTTCTTATTAACAACACAAAGGAAATGGGTGGGAACAAAGCTGTACTGGGCTAAAGACTCAACACCAGATGTTAACTCAAAGCCACAGAAACAAATGAAGAGAATCAGAAATAGTAAAAAAAAAAAAAAAAGAAAGAAAAAAAGGTTTATATCACAAACATTACAAATATATATGTCAGTATCCACAGGGGATTGGTTCCAGAACTTCCTGTGGATACCAAAATCTGCGGATGCTCAAGTCCTTAACTTACACAGTCTTCCCATACTTGTTCAACCCTTTATATCTGTGGTTTTCACATCCATGAATTCAACCAACTGCAGATCAAAACTATTAAAAAAAAAAAAAAAGATGGATGGTTGCATCTGTACTGAATATGTACAGACTTTTTTTCTTGTCACTATTCCCTAAAAAATATAAGAGGACAACTACTTACATGGAATTTACATTGTATTAAGTATTATAAGAGATGATTTAAAGTACAGAGATGCACTGAGTAATTTAGAGATGATTTAAAGTATGGTCATGCACTGAATAACGATGTTTGAGTCAACAAAGGACTGCATATACAATATGGCTCCATAAGATTGTAATGGAGCTAAAAAAAATTCCTATTGCACAATTACCATTGTGTTTTCTTACATTGTTCAAGACAGTAACATGATGTATAGGTTTGTAGCCTAGGAGGAATAGGCTATACCATCTAGGTTTGTGTAAGTGTATTCTATGATGTTCACACAACTACAAAATTGCTGACAATGCATTTCTCAGTTGTTAAGCAATACATGACTGTATATGGGAGGATGTGTGTAGATTATATGCAAATACTACATCATTTTATGTAAGGGATTTGAGCATTCATGGATTTTGGCATCTGCAAGGGGTGTTGAAACCAATTCCATATAGATACTGAGGAATGACTATACTTTAAATAATCTCTAGATTACTTATAATACCTAATATAATGTAAATGCCATGTAAATAGTTGTTATACGGTATTTTTAAATCTTGTATTATTTTTTATTGTTATTTATTTATTTATTTAAATATTTTTGATCTGTGATTGGTTGAATTTGAGAAGGCAGAACTCCAGGATGAGGACAGCTGACTATATAATATTTAATAGTACAATCAAGGAGAAGAGGGAATAGAACTAGATAGTAGTAACATTTCTATATCTCAGTAGAATTAAGTTAGTGTAAATTTAAAGTTGATTCTCATAAATTAAGCTATATATGGTAAGCCTTTGAGGGACTACTAAGAAAATAAGAAACTCAAAAAAATGTAATGAAACAAATCACTAAAGGAATTAAAATGTTATACCAGAAAATATTCACTTAATGCCCAAAACAAAAACAAATAGCAAGGCCGAGCACAGTGACTCACTCCTGTAATCCTAGCACTCTGGGAGACTGAGATGGGAGGATCACTTGAGGTCAGGAGTTTGAGATCAGCCTGAGCAAGAGCAAGACCCCAGCTCTACTAAAAATAGAAAAGTTAGCCAGGCGTGGTGGGACATGCCTGTAGTCCCAACTACTCAGGAGGGTGAGGCAGGAGAATCACTTGAGCTCAGAAGTTTGAGGTTGCTGTGCGCTAGGCTGACACCACGACACTAGCCCAGGTGACAGAGCGAGACTCCATCTCAACAACAACAATAAAAAAATGAGGAATAGGGAGCCAAAAAAAGACACAAGACATATAGAAAACAAAAAGTAAAATAGTAGACATAAGTCCAAATATATCAATAGTTACATTAAATGTGAATGAGTCAAATAATTTAATCGATATGCAGAGATTGTAAGATGGAAATAAATCCCAATATCGAATGATAAACTGTCTACAGAAAACAAACTTTATATTCAAAGATATAAATAACTTGAAAGTAAAAGAAAAAGATGTATCATGCAAACAGCAACCATAAGAAAGCTTGAATGAAAATACTAACATCAGATGAAATAGACTTTTAAAATATTTACTAGAGATTTTTTAAATCTTTATAGTTTTTTAAATCTTTATAATGATAATGATAAATCTTTATAATGATAAAAGCAATAATCATCAAGAAGTAATAACAATCATAAAATAAATACACTTAATAATAAGAACCCAAAAAAGAAATGCGATATAGGAAAGAAAAAATGGCGGAGTTAGGGTAGCCTCCGGAATCCCTGCTTCCAGAGAGGGAGAGGTAGATCTCGGTCTGCTACACAGGATCGGATCACTCTCCTTCGAAAACAGTGAGGTGAATCGGTGGAGATTCAGCGGGGGACACGCAAATCAGGAAACAGAATAAAGCGAACGGGAGATAGGAATACAAAACCTGGAAAGCGCCAACAGACAATAGAGAGTGGAGAGCGAGACGGTCGCGCCAGCCTGGCCAGTAAGTGCACGGGGACAAGTCCCTCACGAGACAGTCCAGCTCCCCCCACTGACTTACAAACCCACCGAGAGGCAGGGGCTTGTGTGAAGTGGATGTAGAACTGGGTCCGGAAACGTGGGACTCAGCAGAGAGGAGACACGAGCGGGAAGCATCTTGAACTTCCCGGAGCTCCGTGTCAGGACTGCACCAGACAGGGGAGGAGCTGGGCTGGGCTACCGCGGGAGGCAGGTAGGACTCAGGAAGCTGGTCTCTGGCACCCAGTGGGTCCTGAACGGGGAGGTGATTACTGAGTAGAGGACTCTAACCTGGAAACTGCCACAGGCGACTGGGATTGCTCAGGGTGGGCCAGTAGAAGCGAGAGCTATTGCTGGACTGGCGTGAGATCGGGGGAGGGAGACACAAAGCAGACGGTGGAGCACCCTGGTGACTCGGCTGACTCCCTGATCTGGTACCTCCCAGCCCGTGAGCGGCTCCCTCTGGAGCCAGCGCACTGGGGGCCGGCGAGAGCCAGCTCGGGGACCACGGCAGGTCGCGGGTGCGGAACGGCTCCCTTCCCCTAGCCTGGGAACTCTCGCAGCTAGCTCTGCCCTGCCGGGACCTGGGGCCACTTGGCCAGGCCCGTTTCTTTGAGCGGTGAATGCTGAGTGCCTCCTCTGAATTCTGAGTGCCTCCTTGCCTGTGGGGGGAGGACGCCTGCGGAGGCTGAAAGCACTGGGGCGTTGGGCAGTCTGGTGGAGCGCCCCTTCCCCCTGGCCAGTGCCTTCTGCCTGGCCTCCGAGTCTGCAGCAGAGAGACATAAAGAGCCACTCCCCCTCTGCGACAAGTGCCAGTCCCTGGGGATTTGGCACTGACCAATAGCTGACAGCCCAGTGACTTTCCTCGCCAGACTGCTTCAGGTCACCGGGTACCATTGTATTTCTGCCTCCGGTCAGCTACCAACAGAGAAAGCCCAGCAAGGGACCAAAACAAGCTCCCCAAGTAACTCCTCCCATCAAGAGAGCCGTGGACAACATACTAGCGGCTCCCTCTAGCGGCAGAACAAAACAAAAGTAACAGCGGATCCAGATGGGAAGGACCCAGCGAAAGATTTCTGGCAGTGTGAAAAATCAAATGGAAAGCACACCCCCAAAGAGGAACACCTGCTCTCTAGCAATGAACACTAACCAGACCCAGAATACTAAAATGACAGAAGAAGAATTCCAAACATGGATTATAAGTAAGCTCAATGATATCCAAGGAAAAATGGATAACCATCACAAGGAAACCACAAAAAAAA
>NW_012155085.1:275137-276944 GCF_000956105.1 Propithecus coquereli | reverse complement strand
CTTCTCCCTTTTCCAACTAATTATCTGGTTGAGTCCAGATTTTCTTCATATGTTTCAATCAGCACAACAGATTGCATGCAAAAGCAGATATAAAAGTACCCCAAATTCATGAAGCAAAACTGACAAAATTGAAGGAAGAAATAGAAAATTCCAAAATAACAGGTGGAAACTTCAGTATCCCATGTTCAATAATCAGTAGAACAACTAAACAGAAGATCAACAAGGAACTTTAAGACTTGAACATTACTGTAAACCAACTATACCCAACAAATATCTCTAGAGCACTCCAACAAACAACAGTGCAATACAGATTTTTCTCAGGTGCAGAATAAGTACGTGAAACCACAATGAGATACAACTTCACACCCATTAGGATTGCTGTAATCAAAAAGATGGACGATAAGAAATGCTGGTGAGGATATGGAGAAATTGGAAACCTCATACACTGATGGTGGGAGTGTGAAATGGTGCAGCCACTTTGGAAAACAGTCTGGCAGTGTTTCAAAATGTTAAAACATAAAGTTACCATATAACAATTCCATTCCTAGGTATACACCCAAAAGAACTGAGAATATATGCTTATACAAAAATGTGTACATAAAGGTTCATAGTAGCAGTATTTATAATAACAAAAATGTGGAAACAACCCACATGTCCATTGCCTGATGAATGGATACACAACATGTGGTATAGCCACATGATGGGATATTATTAATATTTGGCCATAAAAGAAATGAAGTACTGACACATTCTACAACATGGATGAACTTTGAAAACATACTAAATGACAGATGTTAGATACAAAAGGCTACATATTATGTGATTTTATTTATACAAAATGTCAAAAATAGGCAAATCCTCAGAAACAGAAAGTAGATTAGGTTGCCAGGAGCTTGGCAGAGGGAGGAGTGGTGAGTGACTGCTAATGGATAAGAAATTTCTTTTGGTGATGTGAAAATATTCCAGAATTAGAGTGTGATGGTTGCACATTCTATGAATATACTAAAAACCATTGAATTGCACAACTTTAAAGAGGAAATGTTATACAACATTAATTATATATCAACAGAGCTGGTATAAAACTTTTTAAAAACAATAACAAATTCAAAAGTGATTAAACATCTAAATGTCAGATGAATCTATAAGGAAAACATGGGAGAATTTGAAAAAAATAATGTGGAAGTAGAAAAGCCTTCTGAGTGTCACTAAAAGACAGGAACAAATAAAAGACTAATAAATATTTCTGCATACAAAATTTGAGTCTCCTGCATATGAAAATGTACTAAGCAAAATTAAAGGCAAAATATGGCCAACCCACTAATACTACTGTTATTCCACATTGTATTATTGGTACTAGCCAACACAATTAGACAAGAGAAAGACATTAGAGAAATAAAAATTGGAAAAGAGGAGGTAACATTGTTTGAAGGCTATATAAAAACTCAAGGAAATCAATTTTTAAAAAACTATTACATGGAGTAATAGAATTCAATGAAGTAACAGCATAAAAGTTAAATATACAGAAATCAGTAGCTTTCATATATACAAGCATCAACAAATTAGAAAATGTAATAAAAGTAAAAGATCCCGGCCGGGCACGGTGGCGCATGCCTGTAATCCTAGCACTCTGGGAGGCCGAGGCGGGCGGATTGTTTGAGTTCAGGAGTTAGAGACCAGCCTGAGCAAGAGCGAGACCCTGTTTCTACTAAAAATAGAAAGAAATTAATCGGACAACTAAAAATATCTAGAAAAAATTAGCGGGGCATGGTGGCACATGCCTGTAGTCCCAGCTACTTGGGAGGCTGAG
>NW_012155085.1:240954-273942 GCF_000956105.1 Propithecus coquereli | reverse complement strand
ATCCTAGCACTCTGGGAGGCCGAGGTGGGCGGATTGTTTGAGCTCAGGAGTTCGAAACCAGCCTGAGCAAGAGCGAGACCCCCGTCTCTACTAAAAACAGAAAGAAATTAATCGGACAACTAAAAATATCTAGAAAAAATTAGCTGGGCATGGTGGCGCATGCTTGTAGTCCCAGCTACTCGGGAGGCTGAGGCAGAAGAATTGCTTGAGCCCATAAGTTTGAGGTTGCTGTGAGCTAGGCTGATGCCACGACACTCTAGCCTGGGCAACAAACTGAGACTCTGTCTCCAAAAAAAAAAAAAAAAAAAGAAACACACATTATGAAAAAATTTTGCCATTGATATATAAATAGTCCCTAGTAATCAAGAAAAAAAGACTAACATTCCAAAATAAATGAGCACAAAATATAAACAATTCAAAGGAGAGAAAACAAAAAATGGCTGTTACATATATGTAGTGATGCTCATTTTCACTTAAAATAAGAGAATGCAAATAATACTACACTGAGCTGCCATTTTCCATATATCAGACTGGCATAAATGTAAGTGAATCTGTATTTGTTGTTCAGGCTGTTGGAAAACAAGCTGTCTCATTCATTGCTGGTGAGTGTATAACTTGGTTAAAATATCCATGGAAGGCAATATGGCAATATCCATCAAGAATATGCACATACCCTTTGGCCTGGCAATGTTACTTTTCACTGGGAAATATGATGGATATACAAGATCATTCATTGCACATTCATTGCACAATTTGGCAATAGCAAATACTGGAAACAACATAAATTTTCATCAATAGGAACTGGCTAAATATTTAGGGTACATTTGTACAATGGAATACCAAGGAATTAAAAGGCAACTCTCTATTTCTCAATGTGAAAAGATCTCTAAGATACAGTAAAAGAAAAGAGCAAGATGTGGAAAAGTGGGAATAATATGCTACCTTTTGTGTAAAAAAGGAGGAGAATTAAAAATATATTCATTTATGTATTAATATAAAGAAACTCTGAAATGGTACTTTGGAAAAATTTTACAATGGTTATGAGTGTGGAAACTGGAAATACAGGAGACAGAAGTTTTCACTGTATATGTTATTGATGTTTGAACTAGGTGAATGTATTACCAATACGTATTTTTTTGTTTGTTTAGAGGCAAAGTCTCGCTCTATCACCCAGGCTGGAGAGCAGTGGCATGAGCACAGCTCACTGTAACCTTGAATGCCTGGTCTCAAGTCATCCTTCTGCCTGGCCTCCCGAATTACTGGGGTTACAAGCCTGAGCCACCATGCCCAGCCCAATACAACATTTTTTAAAATTAAAAAATAAAGAAATTTACAGAATGAATGGAAGAAAATAAAAGAATAAATGAACTTTTTAAGAGAAACCATCAACAAAATAAAAACATTAGTATATTGGGAACAGATCTATAACACAAACACAAACATGTCCTACACATAAGTAAGAAAAAGAACAGTAAGCACGTAAAAAAAAAAAAGCATAGGACATACACAAACAGTTCACAAAAAAGAAATAACACTTAAAAATTTAAAAGTATAAAACGATTCAAACTCATTCATGGATGATAAATTCAAATTAAAAGTTTAATTGATCGAATAAGCAACAAATAAAGCATTTGACATTACTCAATTGGCAAGGCTATGGGGGAAACAGGCACTCTTGCACAATGTCATAGTGAGACAAGTTGAGAGGCAGTAGTAGAGTACAACAGTTTTGGAGCCTGGCTCTATGGGTATGAATGTTGGATGTATAAACTCTGGCAAGTTATTCTTTCTGTGTCCCAGTTTTATCATTCATAAAAGATGGATTATGTCTATCTCATAAATTTGTTGAGAGAATTAAAACATGTAATCCAAGTGAAGCGCTTAATGCCTGGCACAGAGTATGCACTCAATAAATATTAATAATTACTATTTGGCTGGTCATGGTGGTGTGCATCTGTAGTCCCAGCAAAGCCAGAGACGGAGGTAGGAAGATCACTTGAACCCAGGAGTTGAAGTCCAGCCTAGGCAACATAGGTCTAGACCCCTAGCTCTAAAAAGAAAAATCACTGTTTGTATTACAACCAATATGAAAAGCGTTTTGGCAATAGCTGTCAAGAGTTTGAAGTGCACATATCCTTTGAACCAGCCATTCCATATCTATATATCATGCAGAGAAAAGGAGAGCAAAGCATGGTTGAAGGCTTCAATTGGAAAATAAAACTGTTTCACATTTGTACTCCATAGTACAGACCATTCAATATATCAGTCACGCATTTATCTTACACATTTATCTTGAGTATAATCCTTATAACTTGGCAAGATGCCTATCAGTTACCATTTGAGAATGTGTATTAGTTATCTATCAATGCATACCAAACTACTTCAAAATTTAGTAGGTAATTTATTATCCCTTAGTCTATGGGCCTTAGCTGAGTGATTCTGGCATGGGCTCTCTTAGGAGGTTGCAGCCAATATGTTGGCTGAGGCAGGAGTCATTTGAAAGTTTAACTGGGGCTGAAGGATCTACTTTTAAGATGTGCTTTCAGTCATGTGGCTGTTAACAGTAGGCCTCAGTTCCTCCCCATGCTGGCCTATCAACAGGCTGCTTGAGTGTCCTGAAGACATGGTGGCTAGCTCCGTTAACAGTGAGTAATTCAAGAGTGAGAGCCAGGAAAAAGCTTTCCTTCTCATGACTTGACCTTGTAAATAGCATAGAATCGCTTTTTCCACAATTTCTTTTTTAGAAACCAATCACAAAGTCTACTTACATTCAGGAGCAGAGGCATTATACTCCACCTTTTGAAAGAGGGAATATGAAAGACTTTGCAAGTATATTTTAAAACCACCACAAAAGATATCTGTCCTAGGTTCACCTAGCTGCTGTATGTCAAAGAAAAAACCCAAATCCAGGTGCTAAAATCAGTGGTAAGCTCTAAATCTCAAAGGCTTACAACAATAAATGCTTATTCTCACCCATGGGTCTTCAGGTTGCTGTGCCTCTACTAGGCTTTCTTGGGCTCAGCTGGGTTTGTTCCCAAGCTGTAGCTTAGGTTGAGATCTGTTCTAATGGTTTTCTCACTCAGGGTTGCATCCTATAGGATCAGCATTATCTGGGGCAGTTATTCCCTTGGTAGAGGGCAGAAGCTCAATTGGCAAGTGGAAACATTGATGCCTTGTGAAGTCTGTTTAGAATTAGCGCGCTGCAGCTTCTGCTCACATTTCATTGACCAAAGGAGGTCACAAGCCCAAGGTTAAAATCAATGGGGCATGAATGTATCTATTCCTACAGTAAACAGGTAGGACACATGTCAAAGACCAGGAAACATAATCCTGCTATTGTTGAGGGTGTATTGAAACAATAATATAATCTACGAAAACCACACTGGAAAACCAAAAGATAAAAGAAAGTGAGGCTGGACATATTAAAAGGGTTGCTAGTGATGTGTTCTTCTACAGTTATTTAGAATATTGAGCCTGATTATAATCTGTGAACAAATAACATTGCTATATTCATTCATTTATTCAACAACTGTTGCCTCCCAACCAGGTTCATATGCCCGCTGCCCAAGAGGAAGCCAATACGCTGAGTCAGCAGGGTTTATAAGGCTTAGAAAGAGTCTTTATTCCGCATAGCGCTAAGCGGGGAGATGGAAGAATTTCTCAAATTCGCCTCTTTGAGAATTTGGAAGACAGGGTTTTTAAGGGTAGTTTGACAGGCAAGGGATTAGGCAATTGGGTTTGCTAATTGGGGCAAAATTATAGGGGTGTAGAAATCATCTTCTTGTGTTGTTTCTGTTCCTGGGGTCACAGTTCCAATTGAGTAGGTTTCTGGGTATGGGCTGCTGGTCCATTGGGTGGATCAACCAATCCACTGGAATGCAGGGCCTGGAAGATATCTTAAAAACTACCTTTAGGATGCTGAAATAAAAAGAAATAAAAAAAATTATAAAAAAATAAAAAGAAATAAAAAAAAACTACCTTTAGGTTTCAAAAAGGTGATGTTATCTATGGAGAAAGTTAAGAATCTTTATGACCACCAGCTGCGTGGCTCTGGAGTAGCAATTATAGATAAGCAAGCAAGGGGACAGTTACTAATTATTATCATTATTTTTAGCTAGGCCTTTACCACAGTTCTTGCCTTGCACCCTGTTATTGATTTGTGAAAAAGTCAATTTCACAACTATTTATTAAACACCTACTATGTGGTAGGAGATATTTTAAATGCTCTGGATACATCAATTAACAAGACACACAAATGCCCCTGCCTTTCTGGAGTTTGTCTTTCTAGTTGGGGTCATCAAACAATGAACCTAATAAATAAGTAAATCATAAAGTATGTTAGAAAATGATAAAATGATATTTTAGAAAACTGAACAGGCCGAGGGGAGGATCAGGAGTACTAGTGTGTGAAGGACAGGTTGCACATTCACTAAAAGTGGTTGATTTTCCATTCTTGTGATACTTTGTTTAGAAGAATGGTCTCCAGTTCTATCCAGGTTAATATAAGAGGTATTAGTTCACCATTTTTTTTATGGCTGATTAGTACTCCATGGTCTACATATACCACATTTTATTAATCCACTCATGTACTGATGGGCACTTGGATTGTTTCCACAGCTTTGCAATTGTGAATTGTGCTGCTATAAACATTCAACTGCAGGTGTCTTTTTTATAGAATGTCTTTTTTTCCTTCGGGTAAATACCCAGCAGTGGAATTTCTGGAAAACAAACACCGCATGTACTCACCATTAAATTGGAACTGATCGATCAACACTTATGTGCACATATGGAAGTGACATTCATAGGAAATCCAGCAGGTGAGAGGGGAGAGGACTGGATAGGTAAATTCACACTAGCGAGTACAATACACACTATCTGGGTGACAGATGCACTTATGGCTTTGACTCAAACGGTAAGAAAGCAATTTAGGTAACCAAATCATTTGTACCCCCATAATATTCTGAAATAAAAAGATATATATATATAAATAAAAATAAAAGTCTTAAAAAATAAGTAAATAAAGTGGTTGAAATAGACCTTATGGAAAGAATGGCATTTGAGTAGAGACTTAAAAAGAGGTAAGGAAGTTAGCCAACTACATTATTCTAAGAAGAGGAAGTAGCTAGAGCAGAGGTTGTGAATAGGGATTTGCCTGTGTATTCAAGAAACAACAAGGAGGCCAGTATGGTTGGAACAGTGAGCTGGGGGAGAGGGATAGCAGGTGAAGTTAGAGAGGTTAATGGGAAGCCAGACTGTGTTGAGCTTTGTCCACTTTTGTAAGGGCTTGTGCTGTTAATTTTGGTGAAAATGGAAATCATTGCATGGTTTTAAGAGTGGAAGAATAGTGTGTGTGATCTGACTTAGATGTTAAAAGGATTTTAAAAGGTTACTATGAATGTTGAGAAGAGACTAAAGGGAGCAAAGTAGAGGCAGAGACTCATTTGCAGGCTTCTGTAGTAATTGTGGGAGAGCAATAGTGGCTTGGATCAGGATGGCAGCAGTATAGGTGGTAAAAAATGACCAGCTTACCACAAATGAAAATGTAGCATTTAAAAATAGAAAGTAGTTCTCAGGCTCTTCACAGGCAAAGACAACAGCTTGTTCATCTTTAATTCCTTAGTGTCTGAGCACAGACATGACATAAACAATTGGGTTTGTTGAATGAATGGTTGTAAATATAAAACCTGTTTAGAAATAGGGAAAGACTAGTATTTCTAGAAGCAGGTATGCAAATGCTTTGGGTTCCAGTAGTTAAGTGTCGAAAAATCTTGATTTATTTTGATAATACAAAAGAACAAGTTGACTCAATTTCCAGATTCACTCATTTAAAGAGGAACTCTGCTGAGTGCTGAGGATACAATGGAGAGCCAGTCTTAAGTATTGCCTATCTCTCGTATCTCTGAGCCCCATATCAGTCTTTCTATACTCTGTGCTATAAGCCAGTCTGGAAGGCTACAAACTCCATTTCCCAGGCTCCCAATGCCTATGGGAAGAATTGGTAGGTGACAAGAAAGGGAGAAAATGGTTAAAGGTTTTAATGCTTTAGTTAATACCTGAAACTACAGTTATAGTTATTTTCTGACAATTGGAAAATTATGCAATGCATTATCTGTTTAAGAATTCACTCAGACAAAAGGAATAACCATATGGGTTATTACTTGCATACAAATAAATTACATTAGGATTGCTTGTTTTCCTAGACCCCTGAAAACCCTGAAGTACCAACCTCAGAAATTGCAATAAAATAGGAATTTGGAAAGGTGTGAGAAGGATTTTTGGATAATAACCAAATTCAACAAAATACATAGAAGAGGCAAGAATATATCATAATGTTCAACCATTAATTGGGAAAGGAGACTAGGAAATCTTGCTATGTCTAAATTCCAGGGTCTTACATTGATTTTGTAAATAGAGAGGGATTGCTATTGCCAGAGAAACCAAGTGAGAGATGTGAGTAGATATAAAAATGAAAGGATATTTCTATAACGAGGGAAACTAATACATTAACAAAAAAAGTCCACAGGAAAGTAGTCATCCTGAAAAATTTCTGCAGTAGCAACTCCATTCGAAATGTACAAAATGGATATTACTTATATAAAGCTGATTGGAAAAAAGTTTCCTCATTTGAATCTGGAAGACCTAATTTTTACTAACATGAACAAAAACAAAGATGGACTAAAAGGAGTGTTTAGAGAAAAGCAGATAAACTGAATTTACTCTGTGGTTAAAATTCTCATCATAATTAAGGAGATGGTACCATATGTATTTCAGACATCATTATAAGATAAGAAGATCAATGCTTTCATAAAGTTACAGGTCATTTTTAAAATACACTTTATTATTAAACAATTATAATTCCATTATATAGAGGTGTCAACTAACAAAATGTTCAATCTTCATTTCTTTACTAAGTATACACATCTTCAGAGTATTCACATAGCACTTCTTATTGGGATAAGAGATCCTCAGAACTCTGTGAGGTGAGGCGTCACTCTTTACCTTTTTTTTCCACTAAAGGGAGAGGCAGAAAAAGTCTTTTTGCAGGATTATACGCATCTTTGCCAAAATTAAGAACAAATCTATGAGGGCAGTTCATCAAAAGCTCTTTTCATTATAACCATTCATTCTACCCAAGTAGGAAAAAATGCTATAACCACTTATTTATTCAAGCAAAGAAAGAAAAAACGAAAATGGAGGATTTCAGCATTGCTTCAGCTGGTGAAATGAAATATAATGGCCAAACTGTTCAACACTAAAATTCCTAAAGACCATTTAAGAAAGCGTTAAAAGTGGCATTTCATTATACTTTATATACCGCTTATATTTTAAGAAGTAGTTTACTGGATCTAATTTCATCTCAAAATAATTTTTTGACCATCCTTTTCAATAGGCTAGAGATGAATCCATTTTATAAATCGCTTATGTATAAATTCACCTTCTATACAGAAGTGAGGCATCTAAAAGACTATCGGTGAAATAATTTTTTATTTGAAATTACACAATACTGCCAGATAAACCTTCCTTCCGGCAGAGAGCGCGGTGAGACGCGGAGCGCGGCCAGTTCGCTCGGGGCCCTCCAGCTCCGGGCCGGAGAGTGAGCAGGGGGCCCCAAGATGGGCCGCTGCCTCTGGCCGGCAGACACCCGGAGCCCTCGCAGTGGCTGCCCTCTGCCCCTGGAAGCAGCGGCGAACGTCTCTCCCAACTCCACCTCGGTGACCCGATGATGGCGGCAGCCTCTCCTGACCCAACCCTGCCTGGCCAAGGCGAAGCCCCCTCCAAGCCTCCAGGACGCGGCGCCTTTGGGTGGCGGCGGGTGTGGTGGGGCAAGAAGAAGGGCGGCCGCCCAAACGCCGCGGAGGGCCGTTGAGGTTTGGAGGGCCCGAGAAGGCCGGTGTGTGGACGCACGCTCGGTCACCTGCTTGGGCCGTGGAGCGGCGCAGATCCGGGTCTTAGTGTGACCGATCTGTCCCCATTGGGCGAGCCCTACGTAGTCCTGACAACGACGCACAAAGGCCTTAACGGGCCTGGAAGGTGAGCGGAGTCCCGGACGACGACGGGTGGGACGGTTAGCGGGCCATCGGGCGGTTGGTCTTCGTCGTTCTGCCACCAGACAGAAGAAAAAACATACCACATTTGGGAAGATTTACTGGCTTATTATAGAAGAAGGCCTGTGTATATAATACGAAAAAGCTGCTCTCAACTTTTCCCTGAAACTTTTAAAAGAAAACGTTTGCTACATCTAGCCCTTCTAGATGTAAAGAGGCTGCTGAGGCATGATAAAGTAGAGTTTAGAAAATAACACATCTTATAAATGCCCATTTAAAAAAAAAATCATTGAATAAAATGTCTTCCAGAAATGGCTCTTTGAAATGGAGTTGTTAGACCACCTCTGGAAGTGACATGTGTCCATGTTTGCTCAGTGGGTTAGAAGACATGGAGTGGAAGACCTTGAGAAGGAAGAGGAGAAGATTCTGCGCCAAACAGGTCATATTTAGAAGACATTTTCATATTACAAGCATTGTTTTGTGTGTGCATTTTATTCCTCACGGCTGTATATATAGTTGACAAAACTAAGTACTTTTTTTCAAATATCTAGTCTTTCTAGATGTTCTGAAGTGCCTGATATATGTTAAAAGTAGAAGTAGCAATACCTTTTGCAAATACCTTTTTGTTAAAGTTCATATGAAATTTTTGGGGGGAATGGCCAAACCACAAATACATTGTGTTTGTGCATGGGTTCAGGGGAGGAGGGAGGAGAAGGAAGAGCTCTATGCCAGTGTGCTTATAGTGAGGCAAGATTAACCATTGTTCCCATGTTTGTGTATTTTCTTACTTACTTGTGTATATAGTGTATATAAAGGACCAGCAAATCCTAATTTACATCTAGTCTTTTCTAGATGTTAAAAGAGGTTGCCAGTGTATGACAAAAGTAGAATTAGCAAACTAATATATTTTGTACATTTGTGTTTTACAATTCCTAGGAAAGATTGTCTTCTGAAAATTTGAGCATTATAGCCCACTGGGTTGGTGGAGGAGGGAAGGGGGCTCTAGGCCAGAATGTTCATATTTCGAAGACACTTTCAAATTATAACTATTGTTACATGTGTGCAGTTTATTCAAGACTGCTGTGTATATAGTGGACAAATTAAATCCTTACCTGAAACATATAGTCTACCTAAATGTTTAGAAGTGCCCAACGTATGTTAAATGTAGAGGTAGTAAAATATCACTTTGTAAATATCTTTTTGCTAAAATTCACAAGAAAACTGTCTTTTGGAAATTAAATTGTTCAACCACCTCTGTGAGCAGTATAGTACCATCTATATTAGTTCAGTGGTTTGGAGGAGGTGGGAGGGAAGGAATTGCAAAAGGTAATACACTAGTGTGTTCATTTTCAGATATTTGGACATTTTCAGATATCAGTTTTCTTATGTTTTGTGCATTTTGTTTTGCCATGTGTATATAATGTATATAATGGACAAATGTGTCCTAATTTTGCAATATCTAATCTCTAGATGTTAAAGAGGTTGCCAGTGTATGATGAAGTACTTAGTAAAATTAGCAAATTTTGTACAAAAAAATAAAAAAAATAAAGCTTCCTAGATAATATTTTGATCATGAAAGGTCAGTGGCGACATGCACGTCCTCACGTGCGCGCGATTCAGGCTGACTCGCAGTATGGAACCACTGGGAAAGAAGATCTTTAAAGGAGTTTTAGTAGCTGAACTTGTGGGCCTTTTTGGAGCATACTTTTTGTTTAATAAGATGAACACAAGCAAGATTTCAGGCAAACAATGAGCAAGAATTTCCCTTCATCTTGGAAGTTTGTTACAGATCCACTGAACAGTCTAGAATGTATGTAATCAGAGAGCAAGATCAAGAAAAATGGTTGAACAGCAAAAATTAGAACCATTCATCATGTATAGCCTCCCATCTAAGCTGTCTGAGAACTTTGGGAGAATAAAGATGAGCCTACTGCTACATTGAAGACTCTTAGTGGTCACACAGAACATCCTGATGAGTAACAGGACCTTCTGGCCTGCCATGGCCTGCAGTTTCCCACCCATTATGCAAATCCACTGCTTTTTTTTGTTGCTTTCCTTCTATATTTATTGTCAAAGACTAATGTTTTATAAATAAATGACTAAGGAAGGAGAAGAAAAAAAAGTCAGTGGCTTCCTGGGTGGGGCTTATTGAATAAAGTTTAAACTCTTGCTCTGGCACAGAAGGACCCTGCAATGCACCTATCTCATCAAACTTGCCTTATTTGCTAAATCTGACAAAGTTACTGTGAGTCTTTTCGTCTCTCTTACATAGACATGATACCTTGTCTATGTAATAGTAGCAGCTCACACAGCTGGAAGTTACCTTTTCCTTCTCTGAAAATCTATGGCCTTCAGTTTACCACTTACAAGGCAATTATTGTCCTGCCATATTGGTATGCAAGTCCTATCAACCTTATTATACTAAAGCCCTAAGCCCAAGTACATACATATGTGTATGTATATGTACGTACATAAACACACACATGCACACACACACAAAGATAATTAGAGGCTTTATCCCTTCCCCTGTCTAGCATAGTAGGCACTCAAAAGTACTTTTCTACGGTATTTCCCTCCTTTACAGAGAAGACTTTTAGGCTTGGAAGGAGCAGAAGAAGGGAAAAGAGGCACGGTTGTCCTTTGTGAATCTCAGTAAGCTATATTTGTGTAATGATTTCTGGTTTGTAAAAGGTTTCACATGCATCTCGGTGTAACATCAGAAACAATTAAATACCAGAGAAAAATGAACAGAGTTGTTTGTAACAAGTTTGGGTGTTTAAGATTAGGGCTATTAGCAAATATTTAGGAAAAGTAAAGATTAAAAGAGAGAAATGGAAATGGCTAGCTTTGTGGAGATAACAAAAATAAGGTTTATGTTAAAGGAAATTTTAAAAAGGCTAGAAGAGACTGAGTGGAGAAAGTCTACAGAACTTTGGAAAGGTAAAGAAGTTTTAAATTGGACTGAAATGAGGGGATAATGAAGGTAATAAAAGATTGTAGGGAATTTATAAAGGGAGAGCCCTATGGTTTTGAAAGTCCCTAGTCAGCCTGTGGTACTTCAGAGCAGGAATCCAGAGAGGGTACTTGAGAACAGACAAGAACATCATATTGGTGACTGAATACAACATGGTCAGGGATTTGATCAGAAGCAGAAACCATTCATGACACAGTCTGGCAATGCTGGAAGCTGGTAATATGCACTCGAGCAACTGGGAAGAAGATTTCAGTCTTTGAAGAATGCAGATGATTTGGGTGAAAACAAGATATCATATCAAAATATTCTTATTTCTCGTGATTAACTCACAGCTTTGAATCTTGACTTCAAAAGTTGATACTTTCGATATTGTGAAATCCTTTTCATCAGATACTCAGGGTTCCCAATGTGCTTCTGAACAGACACATTTTCTCCTACCCCTACATTTGGGCTGCTATCTTCATTGGCTGCCTCTAACCTGATCTTCATATCCCCAACCAACAGGGCAGTTTTGAAACCATGAATAATAATTATAAATATTTGGTGTGCATCCTCTGACCTGGAGAAAGTTTAAGTTTAGCTGGCATAAACCTAGATGTATAGTTGGCTATAAGTTGGGAAGAGGAATACAGATGGCGTCTTAGCAGTTGGTTAGGCCCAACATAATTAAAAGGTGAGAAGCAAGATGTTAAGCATTACAGAATTTATTAAAAAATTCATAATCATTTTGATCTGAATTGATAAATTGATTTTTATTTACCTGAATATGAAAGATTTCCCCCTAAAGAGTAGCAAAATTAATGTGAACTAACACAATTAACATTGACTAAAGAATGGAGTTCTATGGATGAAGCTGTCTCATAATGTCTTAATGATAAAGAAGCTATTTAAGGCATTCTTACTATACGTACTATCCTGGTGAAGACATAAGGATTCCCCCACCCCAACTCTGACAATATTATGTGGTTGGCAACAAATACACTAGATTGACATAGAATCTAGGACCTCAGAGAATTAGACATAAACACAAATGGCAAAAGTTAGAAATCCCTCAGAAATCTAGAAAACATTAGATTTTCAGAGCTATGAAGGTCATTTTACTTGTAACTAATAAATGTTTCTTAGCACCTATAGGCAAGGCACAGAGGGGGCAGGGTAAAAGACCTCATGAATCTGACCAACTCGTGAAGGACTCAATATAGGCAAAATGAATGGTCAGAGCAGCAGCCCGCCAAATCGGAGCCATACAACCAGGAGACATCACAAAGTGTTGGCTTAGGGCAATTAGCCATTCTGGAAGGCCATTTTAAGTCCAATGGGTGAGCACAAACCATTTCAGGTCTTACCTCTTTCAGACAACTCTCCCATGACCTCCTACCAAATAATTTATTTCCCAATCACTTTCTAGAATGTAGAAGGTAATTTATCTCAGCCACACTATATTTTCTAACACTTGATGATGTGGAGTGGTAAATAAAGCCCCAGCCCACAACTTCTATAGTCAGTAAGGGCTCCCAGGTGGCTTCAGTTCAATGACGCCTGAGCACCAAATTTGCCATGTACGGCATGGGTCATTGTGACAGAATTTTTTTTCCTACATGGCTTCTCTGATGTTGAACAAGGTATGAAGTTCGGGTGAAGCCTTTTCCACATGCGTCACACTGATAGGGTTTCTCACCAGTGTGGATTTTTTGATGTTCAATAAGGCTTCTATTCTGAGTGAAACTTCTCTCACACTCATTACATTTATAGGATACAGGAGCTTCGACATTTTCCCACTTACTTTCCATCCTACCCTGACTTTCCCAGGCCTCTCCATGCTCAGGATTCTCAACATTTTTATTGCCGTGGATCCTCTGATGTCTCAAGAGATGCGAATTCCGCCTAAAGGCTTTGCCACACATCTTGCACTGGTATGGCTTCTCCCCAGTGTGAATTTTATGATGTTCAAGGAGGCTGCAGCTCTGGCTGAAAGTCTTCCCACAGTCGTCACACTCGTAGGGCTTCTCCCCAGTGTGGGTTCTCTGGTGTTTGATAAGGTTTGAGCTGTGACTGAAGACCTTGCCACATTCTTCACACTCATATGGCTTCTCACCAGTGTGGACTCTCTGATGAATGACAAGGGCAGAGCTCCCGATGAAGGTCTTCCCACAGTCTTCACATTCATAGGGTTTCTCTCCAGTGTGAATTCGCATATGTTTTGTCAGGCCTGAACTCTGAGCAAAACTCTTTCCACATTCATGGCAATAATGCCGCCTCCCCCCTGTGGCATTTTTCTGCTTTCTTTGTAACCTGCCCTCCTGTTCACCAGCTTCTGCACATGTAGGAATCTGGGCAGTGTCTTCACCCAGGTGGCACAGTATCTGCCCAGGCTCTTTTTCTGGAAGCTCCTCAGCTGGAGGCAAGTCCCTGATCTTAGTCTGTATTTCACCACCTGAAACAACAAATGGCCAGCAACTGTCAGTTCTGCCCTGCCACAGGGGGAGAACGCTGTGATGAGGACCATGGAGGCAAAAATCAGAGTCTACAGATGCCAAGGATGAGGATTTGAATACAAGAAAAAGGATGGGAATAAAGGGGGAGAATAGGAGTGCTGGGAGGAGGGAGCCCTGAGAATGGGAATGGGGCCATTGGAAGGGTACGAACTGGGAATGGAGGGAGTAGGAGGAAGGTGGTGAGGGCCCAGGACTGTGTTGGGGATCCATGTGGCAGCTCTAAGCTCTAATAACAGTGGAACAGGGCCGTACACCTGGCATAAAATGCTGAAAGGGCTGGTAGAGGGCGACAGTAAACAGGGCAAGGAGAGGATTTCTGAAGCATTCCGCAAGAAACAGTGAAAGTGGAGACTCAGAAACTGGTCCCTGATCAATGATATGGGCAGTTATCGCTAACTGTGCCCCAGGCAGAGCCAGGGTCCCCAAAGAGAACTGGCTTCAGTGCTGGGGGTTCTGAGCTAGAGCCCCCACTGTGCTGCCAACAAACTATGTGCCCTCAGACAAGCCAGGCAGTCTTCTGTGCCTCTGCACCCTAATCTCTGAGGGCAGAGTCTGTAGTTGACGTCTAAGGTCACTTCTAGCTCCTACATTCTGACTCCATGGCCCATTTCCTGAAGAGGCCCCTCAGCTTTCCTCCTCTGTCAGAGTCAGGAACAGGAGGGGACAGGAGGAAATCAACATTTACTGAGCATCTATTATGACCCAGACCTGTACTAGGGCTGTATCTGCTTCATCGCACTTAACCTGACCAGCACACTGGCAGGGCAGAGAAGCAAGCAAGGCCAGAAGGGGTAAGGAGCCAGTCAAGAACAGGCTTTCAGAAATGGTGATTTTGAATCTAAACATAATGGGGCTAAACAGCTCCTAACATGGTTCTAATACACAAAGAACACCAAGAAACCTTAAGAGAAATTAGTGCCTGTCAGTCTTACCCAGGGAGACCAAGGTGCCACGGTTCTCCTGCCTTTGATCTCTGTAGAGGTTCACTTGAGATGAATCCCGCTGTGTCCACCCAGGAGAGAGGGTCAGGGCCACATCTTCCATTTTCAGCAGCCCCTAAAACAGTAAGTATTCCATTGTCTTGCCCCAAATCACTCCTAAATCTGGGTACATGCAAAGAATGTACATCCCTTGTAAAGGGGCTCTTTAAAAAAGAGCAAGTGTGGCATACCTACACTTACTCAAGCCCATCTCTAGTAACATCTTTATATATATATAAAAAAAAAACCTGCAAAAGGAGAGAAATATACATTAGGAAAAGTACTTTCATATAAATGTCCGAACAGTCCAGAAAATGAAAAGGTTTGGAAAACAGGGACCCATGCAGCAAAAGGAATGAAACTAAATCCAAACTTGTCAAAAGATATGTGCTGTGCTTTGGCAAAGTCGGGTAGGGGCTCATTTACATTAATAATTCTTAAAATACAATGATATCTAGGACTGAGGTGAGAAAAATCAGAAAAAAAGTTGATACTACAGAGCCTCAAACAGAGATCTTCAAGCAGGACATGAAAGACTAAGTAAGAAATTAAAATCTAGGTTAAATAAAGATTGTTCAGATTGCAATATATATGACTTTAAACTAAAAGGACATTCCTTATCTGTCCCTTCAAGTGTAAGTTCTTCGAGGGCAGAGGCCAGGTATTTATATCCCACACCAATAGCATGGTTTATTATACTATTAAAAAACCAAAAACCACAAACACAAACCACCATCCCAACAAAACCTTCAGTTTGCATTTCCTGAATTGCCCTTGTTGAAGAAAATCACATGAGGGGGCTGGCCAAAGAGATGGGATAAAAAGATCTGAAAAGCACAGAGAACTCTTCAAGGTGGTAGTGAAACAGGAAAACCCTCTTAGGTGGGCACCAAAATAAAGGCAATGATAAGCAACCTTGGGATAGATGAACAAACTCAGATTCAAGGTGAATCTAGGATGGGAGTGAAGTACAACTGGGGAGGGAGTGACCCAATGGACAGCCCAACAGTAGTGAAGAGTGTGGGGTGTTGGGGGAGGGAGAGGGGATCCAGCTCACCTGGGACTCTGGAGTAAGCCTGGAAGCCACCACTACTTCTTCTCTGTAGCATCTTCTCTGGGTAAGCCCAGAAACCTGGAAAACTAAGAAGGAAAGAAGCTAAGAAGAAAGAAACTAAGAAGTGAGATCCACCCTGGCATTCAGCCTCCCTGCCTTGTGGAATCCAAGGTCAAAAACTAGGTTAGTAAATTCTTGCCAGGAAGTTTATATAGAGTGTGTTCCTTTCTAAAATACCTGATTCCTAACAGCTACAATCTTAGGGCCTAAAGAAATCTGGTGTGCTCTGTAGATATATGAAAACCATGCAAAGAATCCTTCGTAGGAGTGGTGAAATGAAAGCAACATAAAAATAAAACTAAGCTTTCCATTTGAAGGTCTTTCAGTCTTGAATTTTACGGGGATATGGGGAGTAAAGAGGGTTTTTTTGTTTGTTTGTTTAAAATGTCTTTAGTAGATCCTAGGGTGCTTTCCACTCTGGGTTTGAAAAACTAAGGGGAGTCAGGTAAGGCTGGGTCCATAAAGGAGGAAATAGGATTCTGTTTATAAAGAACTTGCTCAGATTCAAGAGAGAGGTAGAGGGGAATCTCAGTTTTCCCTATAAGAAGTCAACTTTTCAAGGGGCAAAAAATAAATTGGTTTGGGCTATGACTCGTTAGATGGCATGTCCAAGTATTGTATGTCTTGGGAATTTGCCCATATGTCCACAGTAAATGAGGAACAACCTGGAATACATAGTAGTTTCCTATCGAGTAATTTTCACCTTGTTCTAGTTATAGATTTTACACGGCTTAGAAGATTTATACTGTTCAATGTGCAGCAGTCCTACCATCTCTGGAATGTTTGGGCTGGCTTTACAAATTCTGCCTTATTTTATTCATAGCACTTAGCAATATCTAAAATTGCATTATTAATTCATTTGCCATCTTCCCTGTTAGAACATAAACTCCATCAGAGCAATAATTCTGTCTTACTGATGGCTCTATCCTCAGTGCCTATAACATCGATTACCATAGATGAGGCCTCCATAAATACATATTAAATGAATGGAAATCATTGTGTTGTTAAAATATCAATAGTTTCCAGACACCAATTTTAATAAAGTCTGATTTACTATGTTTTAGTTTGGTTAGGAAGTTTTCCACCATTGTTTGAAATTTCCCTTTTAGTCTCAGTTTTAAACTAGAATTGATCAGTGATGAGCATATAAAGTAACTACAGATGGGTCTGTCCTTTAGGTAATCCTTAAATGAAATTAGATGAAGTCCATAGAATTCATACAGCCCAGAAGATAATACTCACCTCTGTCTTGTAAGGGCTGAGATCCCAGAGATTCATGCTTGAGCAGAGCCTTCATTGGCTGGAATTGGCTACTTTGAGACCCCTGAGCTGGTGTCAACAGTGCGACCTTGCAACACAGCAGTTCTTGCCCCTGGTCACCACCTGGGATCTAGAAGTTATTCATTTAATTTTTATTTATCTACCAAACATTTCTATCATGTTTTCTACGTGTGAGTATCCTTCCAGGCACCGTTTCCCCAAGAGATTTAGGAAAATTAACTCAATTAACACAGACAACAACCCTATGAGCTATTAATTTGGATTTTTGTTATGGAGAGACTGAGACACAAAGTTTAAGCAGCTTGCTCATGTCACCCAGCTAATAAGTGACAATGCTAGGATGACAGCTGAGGCAGAATGACTCCAGAGCCCATGTTCTTAATCATTACCCTATGTTTCCTCATATATATATTTGTGCTTTTATGATAACCCTTTGGAAAATGATGCTAAGTGCTCAAAGAACACTAACATCTTTTCTTATGTGAAAAATGAGGATAATAATTTGTAGTTTATGGGGTTTTGGAGACCAGTAAATAAGATCACAGGATGTGAAATCGCCTAACACAAGACCTGGCACATGGTATGTCCTCATTACATGCAGGTTTCCTTGCAGACATTTATAGTGAAATTACAGTTTTCAAGTTACTTTCTCATGTGCAGCTCAGAATTTCCTACATCCTTTATAAAGAATGAAGTCAAGAGACTTGCAATGACCTTTCACTGTTACATGGCTCAGGTTCAATAGATCCAAGTCAAGAACCTTGGTTTCATGGTCCCTGGTTAGAAGGCATTGGTCACACGTCTTCTAAGGGTATGTGGACAAGGACACAGGATGATGCAAAGAGGAAACAGTTTCATAAAACAGGGAAGAAGATGGAGGTGAAAATCAACCCATTTCCTACCAGAAGTTCATAACCAGTGGTCCACGGACTTGAATAGGAAAAAACTATTCTTATTTTGACTAGCCTCCAAGAGAAATTTAGCATTTCCTTCAGTAATGAATGGAAGCAACAAACCAATGTGGCATAAGCAGCACCCAGGACTCTGTCACCAATAGAAACTGCAGATGCTCATCACATTACAACCGGGCAAATATAGTCAAAGTCATTCACATTTATCACTACTTTGAAATGGCCAGTTATTAGCCTTGTCCCTAGGTCTTATTATTTAGTGCATTAATAAAAAAAAGCGGCTGTGCACTGCTGTGCCTCACGCCTGTAATCCTAGCACTCTGGGAGGCCGAGGAGGGAGGATCCCTCGAGGTCAAGAGTTTGAGACCAGCCTGAGCAAGAGGGAGACTCCGTCTCTACTAAAAATAGAAAGAAATTAGCCGGATAACTAAAAATATATAGAAAAAATTAGCTGGGCATGGTGGCACATGCCTGTCGTCCCAGCTACTTGGGAGGCTAAGGCAGTAAGATTGCTTGAGCCCAGGAGTTTGAGGTTGCTGTGAGCCAGCCTGATGCCACAGCACTCGAGCATGGGCAACAGAGCAAGACTCTGTCTCAAAAAATAAAAATAAAAAATAAAAAAAAAGCACATATATAACTTTATCACCAATTTGTTTACTACTTTGCTAACTGTATTTCAATAATTGAGTTATTTTGTAATCCTTTATATTTTTCTTTATGTATTTAAAAATACTATTATGAGAAGGAGTCCAGGGACTTCACCTTGCCACCAAAGAGGTTTATGGTACAAAAAGAGATGGAGAACTCCTGGATCTTAAAAGAATGCCCCTGACTTTGATCTTGAGATTTCAGGAAGAAATAGACCACAGCTCTCAGATACTAAACCTGTTCTACCTGCGGCATCCGCTCATCCAGCTGCCTCTCCAAATATTCCAAGAGCACCACCACCTCCTCCCCGCTCTCTGGATGCTGCTCCCGCACCCAGCTCTGCAGGTCTCCCGGCAGGATGGTCAGGAACTGCTCCAACACCAGCAGCTCCAGGATCTGTTCCTTGCTGTGCATCTCAGGCCGCAGCCACTGTCGGCAGAGCTCTCGGAGCCGGCTCAGCGCCTCGCGCGGCCTTGGAGCCTCCAGGTAACGGAAGCCTCGGAAGCGCTGGCGGGAGCGTTCGGGTCCCGGAACGGGGCTACAGGCTGAGCTCGGCTCAGCCTCCGAGGCGGAGGCTTCTTCCTTCTCTACCTTTACGGTTAGGGGCCCCGTCTGCTCCTCTGCGGGCTGGGCATCGAGGGCTGCATTTTTTCTCAGTTCTCTCGCCATCCTGACCCAAAGCCGTACCCGGGCCTCACTCTAGTTGCGACTTATATATCTCCAAAGGATTCTTGAAAGGTGAGAAATCACTATTAGCCAGAAAAACTGCAAGTGGTCCCCTCCTCTCATGCCCAGGGGCCCAAGATACCCGTGAGGCGCAGCTCTGGAGATCTCTTCCACCGTCCGTGCCTTTGCAGCGTCCTCCTCTGCACCCCACCCTCAGTTCCACAATGAATATTCCCAAACGACGTCCTGGGGTGAAAGTGATCACTCTCCAGACGCAGGAGAAAAGTTGAGGCTGGGGCACAGGAAGCCTCGGTGGGAACCAAAGCCACTTCCTGGGCTCTCTAGGAATCTTCTCTCGGTGGTTGTCCCCGAATTAACCCATTAGCTACCCTATGCTTACCTCCACTCAAGGGAAGGCAGTTATGGGTAGGGGGGAAAAAGGACCACAGACCCTGCCTGGATCATAAGAAATAGGACTAAATCTTTAAATTTTGGAAGGATGCTGCTGTGGCCCCCACTTCTTTCTGATGTAAAGCTTGCCTAAGCAGCTGTCATAAAATTGACACTAAAATTCAGCTGGAAAGCAGGAGTTCCCCAGCATCCTCAGAAGGAGGACCACTAGTCTCTCTCAGGAACATCAAAGAAGCCAAACACATAACTAGGCACTTGCCTGGAGACAGTAGTGGTCGCCCTCCCCCCATCTGCCACTTTCTTTTCTCCCCTTCACTGGCCAAACTATTTGAAGGAAAGGCCTCCCCACCTTCACTCTAGTCCTCTCCTTCTACCAATTCTTAACATCTTGTAGACAGTAAACTGCCAGCATAGCCAATGCCATTGGTCCTGCAAAAGTAACCAGAGAGTCTTCCTCCCCTGACTCCACAAGTTACCACTTTCTACTTTCCATGGCCTCTTCTCAGGCAACCAGGCGTACGCTGCTGCTCTCCACTTTGAGAAACTCTCTAGCTCCTGATTTCAGGGACCCCATTCTCTCCTAATTTCTTCCTTCCTGTTTCTTTGAAGCCCCCATTTCCAGTCTAGTACAGTGGTTAGACACAGAGTAATCTTGGCTTTACCACTAACCAGCTGGGTGATCTTGATAAATTACTTAACCTCCCTGTGCCTAACTTTCCCAATCTATAAATGGGGAAATAGATAGGGATGTTGTGGGCATTAGTAGGGATTAGATAATAATTGTGAGCAGTATTGTGTAAGGTGCTTAGAACAATGCCTAGCATGTAACAAACTGGGCCTACCCAATAATAGAAGAAAGTTCTGAGATTTCTTTGAGCCAGATGGTACTAGATGTCAGGCCATAGTGACTACAAGTTATATAGCTGGACTGAAGTGTCAATAAGCCCCTTACTACCCAGCGGAATGGAGAAGCTGCAAAATGCAAGTTCAGTAGGTTATTAGGGGAAAAAAAAATACCATGTCAGTACCTTCCTGAGTTTTTATTCTTCACTGTATCCCTCTACAATTCAAAGGATGATAAAGAAGGGAGAGAACTTAAGAAAATGAATTGTCCAAAAGGCTATTGTAAATGAAAACTACTACAAAGTATTTTCACAGGAGGTATAAGACACTGTCCATAAGGTATTGTTAGCAAAATAAGTGAACCTGAATCTAATTAAGTTTCTAGATCCCTATACTTGTGTACACGTGAGATACAGAAGCAAGTTAAGTTGGCAGTTTTCAAACCCTGTGTCACATTAGAATCACTGGGGAACTTTTAAAACATCCTGATACCCAGGTTGCAACCAAGATCAATTAAATCACAATGTCACAGGACGTGACTCCGGCATAAATAACTTTTAAAATTTCCTAGATGATTCAAATATGCAGGTAAATTTGAGAACTAAGTAATTAAATGATATTTTTTAAAAAGCAATCAGTCAAATTCACAATGTGCGACATTTTATAGGACAGAAGACCAAGGTTCTTCAACACATAAATGGCATTTAAAAAAATGCAGAGGAGAAAGGAAAACTGTCATAGATTTTCTAAAAGAGACTGAATAGACATATCAACCAAGTGCAATGGTAAACCTTGTTTGGACCCTGATCAGAACAAAACAACTGTAAAAATACCTACTTGAAACAACTGGGAAAACTAAAATACAATGATATTAAGGAATTACTGTCAAGTTAGCTGTCATAATGATACTATGTTTATGTTTTTAAAAAATCTTTGTTAGAAATTCATAACTGAAGTATTTATCCTTGTGGGTGAACTAATAAAATGTCTGGGGTTTGCTTTAAAATACTCAGAAAGAGAGAAAGAAGCAAAGAATATGTTACAAACATGATAATTGTTGAAGTTGGGTAAGAAGCATATGGTGGTTCACTGTAATATTCTTTCTACATTTAACATATGTTTGAAGTTTTCCAGAGTAATTTTCTTTTTAATTAAACAAAATCCTATCTTCCTTCATTTCCATATTATTCATTAGGTGGGGCCAAAGGACGTGGGGGAGGAGGTGGCAGTCCAGCCCAGAGTGAGTGTGGAGCCCAAGTAGAGTGACGAGAGTGTCCACATAGTGGAGGAGAGTGGAGGGTGGAGGAGGGATCTATGGTAGGAAAATTAACACATACATTACTACCATCTATTTCACTGGCCCCATTCCAATTTCACCAACCACACCATTTGAGGCCAACTAAGAGGAGTGAGAAAGCATGGGGAAATTGATTATATGGAGGAAGGATTGATCAAATAAGTAAATACAGTCATTCCTTGATATTTTTGGAGGACTGGTTATAGATCCCTCGAGGATACCAAAATCTGAGGATGCACACATCCCTAACATAATGGCACAGTATAGTATTAAATATTTGCATATAAATTATGCCCCATATACTTTGAATCATCTCTAGATGTACTTATAATACCTAATACAATGTAAATGTTATGTATATATTTTTTGTATTGTTTTTGGTTTGTAATATTTTTTATTGTTGTATTGTTATTTTTTATGTTTTTTAAAAATATGTTTGATCCATGATTGGTTGAACCCGTGGATATGGCAGGCCCACTGTATACTGAAGATATTAGGAGCCAGGTTTCTCACTGTCAGAGAGCTACAAACATGAAAAAGAAAAAAGCCAAAATGAATTCTGTAGTATTTATTGGATTGGAATTAAAAGTGTTGGCCAGGAGTGATGGCTTATGCCTGTAATCCTAGCAGAGGCTGACGCAGGAGAATGGTTTGAGGCCAGGAGTTCAAGACCAGTTGGGCAACATAGCAATACCCCATCTCTATTGAAAATAAAAAAATTAGCTGGGTACAGTGGCATGAGCCTATAGTTCCAGCTACTTGGGAGGCTGAGGCAGGAGGATCACTTGGGCCCAAGAGTATGAGGCTATGCTGAGATATGATTGTGCCACTGCACTTCAGTCTGGGCAACAGAGCCACACCCTGTCTCACAAAAAAAAAAAGTGTTAGAGTGAACTCAGGGTTCCGCTATCTTTAGTTACTTATAGAAATAAATATAGATGTAGGTATGCAAGTGTAGGTGTGTATATAAATACACACACAAACACACTCACATGATCCCACATGAGCCAGCTGTCTCTTGGAGACAAGACTCTCAAAAGCTGACAGATTTCCAGTACAAATCAGGGTCCATATATCTTAGTCATTCTCTACTGTTAAAAAATCTCTCTTGCTCCTCCTAAATCAGAGGAGCCAAGGAAAGGGCATCTCCAATTCTTGCAGCAACTGTGAGTTTGAACATCACAACAAACAACACAAACTATTTGGGAGATGCTCTTCCTTTTTAAGCATATCTTATCTCCCCACCCCTCCCACTCCCATATAGGAAAATGCCATTACAAAGAGAATTGACCAAAGACATTAACATCTAAAGAAATGCTAACAAAACCCAGTCATCAAGACACTAAAGACAATGTGCCCATTATAAGAATAAATAATAATAATAAATAACAGCAAACCTTTACATCATGTTTATTAGGCTGACAACACAGTCCTCTAGCCCAGGTGACAGGGTGAGACTCCGTCTCAAAAAAAAAAAAAGATGACAACACTGCCCCAGAGAAAGGGGTACCTCTCTTGAGCCTTTTGCAGAGAGTATGGCTTAAAGGCTTCCTGGGAAGACAGGCTTTAGAAAGCTGGTGAGGGGCCCTCCCTCACAGCCAGGGACCATAAGAACTATACAACTGGCTAGAGAAGAACAACTGAAGGAAGCACAACCCCACACCTGGAAGCAAGTGCCTAACTGGCATCTCCCATTTACCACATACTGACAAAATGTTTGAAGCTAGCAAACCACCTGCACGGTGGGACACAGAGGCCACTTCCAGGCCTCTCTAGCCACCTCCTGGACAGATCTGTCATTTGCTAGCTCCCCACCCACCTCTACCTCCCTCTTGTGTTGCTATTTTTTTTTTTCTTTTTGAGGCAGAGTCTCACTCTGTCGCCCCAGGTAGAGAGCAATGGTGTCATCATAGCTCACTGCAACCTCGAACTCCTGGGCTCAAGCTATCCTCCTGCCTCAGCCTCCCAAGTAGCTGGGACTACTGGCACATGCCACCACACCCAGCTAATCTTTCTGTTTTTAGTAGAGACAGGGTCTCACTCTTGCTCAGGCTGGTCTCGAACTCCTTATGGCTCCATGGTTATGAAGAAAAATGTCCCTCTTTTTAGGCATTAATTACTTAATTATTTAGTGGTGAGAAGAATCATAATGTCTGCAACTTTCTTTCAATTGAGTACAAAACAAAATCACAAAAAAATAGTAATCTAGGTAAAGGCAATATGGATATTTGCTCAACTTTTCTATAGATTTGAAAGTTTTTAAAATAAAAATTTGGGGAAAAATGGAAAACAATTTTGAGAAAGATAGTAAAACATTACCTGTGAAAGCAATTTCCTTTTTATCATTCAATATCTAGTGCTTTTCTTAATGACTAAAATGTACTGTTATTTCAAAAACTTACCTATATTCTTAAAGTTCTTCGAATATATTTCTGTGTTCTATACTAATGAATATTTGCTCATCTATAAATAAAATTTAGAAAATGAAAGCCCATCCCCCCCATAAAAAGGTATGATTGGGCATTTATTTTTATTCCTATAAGCACATGCTTTGCACCACTGTTTTTCTGCTAAGTCAGGGTTCAGCACACTACTGCCTACAGACCAAAATTGGCTGGCTTTCTGTTTTTGTATGGCCTGAGGGAGGAATGGTTTTTATATTTTTAAATGGTTGGGCAAAAAAATCAAACGAATAATGAAATTTAGTGAAATGGAAATTATATTAAATTCAATTTAGTGTCTATAAATAAAGTTTTATTGGAATACTGCTATATTCATTCATTTATATATTGCCTACGGCTGCTTTTGCCCTATAAGGGCAGATCCCCTATTTAGCAAAATGTTACTCACCCAAAAAAGAATTTCATTCTTCTCATTAGATCTGTATTACAAAATATTGTACTCAATTATTATAATTTGAATAAGATAATTATATACAATAAAAAAGTATGGAAATCTGTTTTTTTTTATTGGTACGTACATAGTATTCTAAATTTGGCCTCTTTGCCCACAAAGCCTGAAATATTTACTATTGGCCTTTTACAGAAAAAGTTTTCCAACTCCTGTTCTAAGTCACAGCTTTCTTAAAGATCAAAAATATGTTCTAAAATTCATTTTTGTGTACCTCTGAAAAAGGTATTCCACCAATCAATTTGTTAATATTTGAAATCCCCATCAGACACTAAATGGCTTAATTTTCAGTTATATCAAGTAACATTTACATATCCATTTCATTGGCCTATCAAGTAGTTTATAACTCCAAAACAAAATTTGCTTACAGAGAATCTATAGTAGTTACCTATCCATTGTGATATTTTCACTGTACATGTAACCATTCATGTATAATACTCCTCCCTGTTTGCCAGTTCCTAAATTAGTATGGTTTATGGTATGGGACTATTAATGGAAAAAAACCCAAACTCTGTAAAATAAATTAAAGGAGTTTATTTAGAGCCTAATGCATGTGACTGGCCTGGAGCACATGGCCTCAAGAGGTCTTGAGAAAATGTGCTGGCAGTGGCTGATGTTCAAGGCATACATTGGGTTGGCCTGAAAAGGTGGGACATCTCAAGGGGAGGAGGGTGGTTGCAGGTTATAGGTGGATTTAAGAGTCATTGATTTGTAATTGGTTAAAGAAATAGAGCTTTGTCTAAAGGTTTGAAATGTTTTAACTTAAGATAAGGATGTCTGTTAATCAGAGATAAGTCACAGAGATATTTACCCAAACTCAAGTGACCTTTTAAATAAATTGATGGCTTATAGGAGTGGTTTAAGCTTTGTCTTGCATAACCTTAGGCCTGTTAATTAGTATCTTACTGTTACAGAGAATATCTCTAGAAAAGGATTGGGGAGGTGGGCATGATGGGGGGTGTCTGACCCCGCCTTTTCATGGCCGGCAACTCAGCTTTAGGGTTTTTCTGGGATCCTCTTGACCAAGATGGTGTTACCAAAAGCTCAGCACTTGTCCCCATGGCCACATCAGAAGAATGAGGAAAAGTGGTTTGAAGAGAAGGAAAGAGAAGTTTATTAATTTGCTGGCAAATGAGGAGGTTGGCAGACTCCCATCTTAAAATAGCAATGTCCTGCCAAATACAGAGCTTTTAAAGGGGAGGTTGTCACCTTCAGGCTATAGCTGTTCAACTATAGTTGATGGTTCTGATTCATCACATCTTCTGCTAAGATAATGTCCTGACTTCCACCCTGCACACGGGAAATTCCATTGAGCCATCTCCTGTGGTACAAAGAACAAAGGACATTCTCCTGCCCCTCCCAACCACTGGCCTGAGGTAGGGATGCAGGTTTTAATTCCCAAAAGGAATGGGGGAGGTTTTAAAGAAACAGAAAACATTTTTACCCTTTTTTAGGCCATTCCCCCTATTACAAGGGGGTCCATTCAGCTGGCTAGGAGGGGTTAAGATTTTATTTTAGTTCAGAGTACCAATCCTTATCTCTTTCATCACATTACTAAAATTCTACTTAAAGCAAATGATACAATTTGGTCTTACTCAATTTAATTTCCCCATTTTATTGGTCAGAGTCCTAGCATCAGGAAGGCATTATTCTTAAGTTTTTACTTGGCTGTCCACTAACTGAGCAGGTCAACTCAACTAGAGAGAACCAAGATGATGGTAATGCCTATGTACATATTGTAAGGTTTTCGGTGGTGGAGAGACCAGCAAACACAAGTTATGGCCAAACAAGTGGCTTTATTAAAGCGCTCCTGGGTGAGGGTTCACAGGTCCTAAGGTCAGGGCCTGAGAAGTCACGCTGCCCAGGACTGAGTCAGGGTTTTTATATGTGGGGTTAAGGGGTCTTGGAACATTCAGGTAGGATGTGGTCGTTTGAAGCCTGAGGACTTTGCCTGCAGCAGCTGGGTAGGGCAGGAAACCGAGCTCAGGGTGTTCAGCCAGCATAGCTGTTTTTTGCCACTCATGACAGGATGCAGTCTGGCCCTGGCTGCAAGCCAACAGGGAAGGTGCCCGGGGCTGTTGTTGCTGTGCCTGTGGGAGTCTTTTGGCCAGCCTTACACATATTACGATCAGGGTGAAGTGATCTTTCCGAAATGTTTGCCATTTCAGAGAGTGAGATCTAAAGTGTATTCAGAAAGTTCCCAGACTACAAAGTTTCTTAAGAAATTTTGTAGGCATCAACAAGACTGAGTTGGATACTTCCATGTGTTTCTGGAGTAGAAAAGCCTGTGAATTTAAGAATTAAAATCACGATTCTGTCCTCATTTGGCTCACAGGCTGAGCTCAAACTGATTCCAAAATAAGTCTGGTTCTTGCTTCCAGCAGGAACAAGCAGGGTTGGGAAATCATTAATTAAACGTATTTCCGCCATAAAGATGGCGGACAAGTTCCTTTTAAAGGTGGTAAAAAGGAAGAGCGTTGGTAGTAAGGATCGTCCACCAAGGGATAAAGATAAAGGGACGTAAGTGAGAATGGGAGAAACGAAGGGTAAGTAGCAAGACCGTAAAAGGTGAAAATCCAAGCAGGAGAAAGGGAATGTTTCAACAGTAAAGGGAATGGTTGCTGCAAATTCCTCCTTTTATGTTCCGACGCGGCTGAGACTGGGGAATATTAAGTCCTAAAATCAAGTGTGCCCACATCCCTTACCCACTTCCAACAAGACACCTCCAAGCAACCTCCGCGGAGGCGGGCGCCTCACAACCCACGCGCGGATTCGTTCTCGCGCTGGCAACTTACAGGAAGCGGAAGCTGTGCGCGAGCAGGGGCGGGGTGCCGTTTCTAGTGCGCCTGCGTAAGCGGAAACCGCTGGCCAGCTTCGGTGTCTGTGGTAACCCGCCGGAGTTGACCGTTTGAAGCGCTGCTCATGGCTCCAGTTTCCCGGCCCCGGTATGCCGAGGACACTCCGGGCTCTCGGAGACGACGACGGAGCTCGTCCGGGAGCCCGCCATCCACTCAGTCCAGACGCTCCCCTTCGGGCGACCGTTCCCGCTCTCACTCCCGCGGCGGTGAGGGCCTCAGGCCTCCGTGGAGTGAGTTGGGCGGGGGCGCTTCCTGGCCTCTTAGCCGCTCTTGGTCTCGAGAGCCGCCCCCAGGGCTCCGCAACTACGCCTTCTTGTCCTCTTGGGTCTCTTATGACGAATACCGCTACCATCACCACCACTGTCCGGGTAACTGGCAGTGGGTAGAAGACTATGACAAGGAGGAGGAAGAGAGCTACCGCCAGAGGAGGCTGAAGGAGAGAGAGAGGATTGGGGAGTTGGGAGCGCCTGAGGTGTGGGGGTTATCTCCAAAGTTTCCTGAGCCAGATTCTGATGAGCATACCCCAGTTGAGGATGAAGAGGTACAGAATGAGAAGAGTTGTTCAGTTTCTAGCGTGGAAGAAAAAAAGAAAAAGAAGACGAGTCGTTCAAAAAACAAGAAAAAAAGAAAGACTAAGTCATCTAAGAGAAAACATCGCAAATATTCTGAAAATAGTGACAGTGATTCAGACTCTGACATGAATTCTAGCTCTGATGATGATAAAAAGAGAGTTAAAAAAGCCAAGAAGAAAGAGAAGAAAAAGAAATGCAGAGCAAAAAAACTCAAGAAAAAGAAGAATAAGAAGATTAAAAAAGAATCCAGTGACTCAAGCTGTAAATACTCAGAAGAGGAGTTGCCAGAAGATACCTGGATTGAGCAGTCAAAGAGTGCAGATACCATGGATTTAATAGGTCCAGAAGCACCTATAATATATGCCTCTCAAGATGAGAAACCTTTGAACTATGGTCATGCTCTGCTCCCAGGTGAAGGTGCAGCAATGGCTGAGTATGTAAAGGCTGGAAAACGTATCCCACGAAGAGGTGAAATTGGGTTGACAAGTGAAGAGATTGCTTCATTTGAATGCTCAGGTTATGTCATGAGTGGCAGCAGGCATCGGAGAATGGAGGCTGTACGGCTGCGTAAGGAGAACCAGATCTATAGTGCCGATGAGAAGAGAGCCCTTGCATCCTTTAACCAAGAAGAGAGACGAAAGAGAGAAAATAAGATTTTAGCCAGTTTCCGAGAAATGGTGTACAGAAAGACAAAAGGGAAAGATGACAAGTAAGGATTTGTTTGTTACACAGCAGGACTTTTAACAACAAAAGTCTTTTATGACCAAAAGTATCAAAAGGCTTTCCAGTGCTACTGTACCTACAATGTTAATAAGCCCCTCAGAAAAAAGCTGCATTTTGAAATATCTCTAGCAATTTATTTTTTTCTTTTAACTTTAAAAAGTAACATGTGCACATGGTTTAAAAAATATTCAAACATTACAGAAGCAGAGTTAGTAACAAGTGAATCCTTCATCCCAGTCCCTGACTCTTCTCCCCAAAGAAATCTCTTTTTGGTGCCTTCTATATCTGTCCATAAGTTATGTGTGTATACAAGGGTATATGTGGCAAGATAGGGTTAGAGCTATTAAAGTTTTTTTCTCCTTCTTGAGCTCTGACATTTTTGGTCTCTTGGAGGGCTTCATTGCCTCATGGAGCCATTCATTTGCCCCAGGGAGGACCAGAAGAACCCCAGAAAGAACAAAGGATTCAATTGGTGTATACTTCTGGTTGCAGTTAGCTGACTGGGTTAGAAAATAGAGGAGATAGGCTGGACATGGTGGCTCATGCCTTTGATCCTAGCACTCTGGGAGGCCAAGGCGGGAGAATTGCTTGATCTGAGGGGTTTGAGACCAGCCCGAGCAAGAGCAAGACCCTCTCTCTACTAAAAATAGAAAAATTAGCCAGGCGTCCTGGTGCACACCTGTAGTCTCAGCTACTTGGGAGGCTGAGGCAGGAGGATTGCTTGAGCCTAGGAGTTTGAGGTTGCAGTGAGCTATGGTGATGCCACTGCATTCGACCTGGGGCAACAGAGTGAGACTCTGCCCTCCCCCCCACCCACCAAAAAAGAAAGAAAATAGAGGAAATATACTGGCTTTTATAACTGAAAAGTCTAGAAGGAGGATGAGTTTTCTGCATGGCTTTAATTGGACTTTGGCTTCTTTCTCCATCTTCCTTTTGCATGGATCATTTTCCTCAGGCTGGTTTCCTTTATATAACAAAAGAGCTGCTAAATCTCCTAAGTTTGGTTACATTTTTCCTGGTCCACTTGTGAAGAGAGAAAGAACAATTCTGATTTGGCATTCCAAATGAGAATCAAGATTCACCTCAGTTGGATAAGCTTAGGTCACATACCCATTCAAAACAAGTGCTGTTGCCTGGGAAATAGAATGGCCACTCCTGGGGCTGTAGGTATGGTCAGTTTATGGGCTACATGGGGAAGGAATGGATATGTGAATGAAAATCAGGGTAATGTTGAGCAGAGGGGATAGACAACCAACAAATGCCAGCTGGGCAAGGTGGCTCTTGCTTGTGATCCCAGCTGCTTGAGAAGCTTGAGCCCAGGAGTTCAAGACAGCCAACATATGCACACTACAGTTTTCAGTGATTTTTGCATTTTTAAGCTACAGCTGCTAGAATGAGAATTTGAATGATTTTTTTAAAACATAGAATAGAGAGTACATGTGCTGAAAGTAAAAATTTTTTTTGAAGAAAATTTTGGCTTTGGTTTACTAGAAGCCAAATCCTGATTGAACAGGACATAGGGTTTATCCATAAAGGAAGATAAAAAAGAAAAGGTGAAGATCCAGGATGCATGAGTAGATTAGGGCCACCTAGACTAGTAAGAGAAAGAAAAAATGATAAACTGTAAAGGAGGAGGTAGATGGTAGAGTTCATGAAGAGGAGAACAAATCAGGAGGGACCACATGGACAGGAGAGTTAGCATTGAGAAACTGGCTAGCACCAGTCTTGGGGAGTGAGCTCCGTTCATGGTCTGTTACAAGACCTTTGTTGTCATTCACTAATAACTGCCTGAACCCTGAGACTTTAGTTCAATACTAATGACATTGTCTCATTTGTTTAACCCTCTTTTCAAAATTCAAAACACTGGTAAGTACCACAGAGCTGAAGGTGAGAGGGTGGGGTTCTAGAATCTGGCAGGGCAACGTGATATGGAAGGGCAGCTTTACTCCAGTATGTGACATGGTTGACACTGGACCACACCAGATTGATATTTTCTCCAAAGAGGTTTGGGGAACATTGGTGATAGCCGTGCTGTTACATATGCATATTTCCATTTTTAGAAACCATCCATACTGTACACATGAATCAACACCTTGCTTTTTTCACTTAACATCTTGGAAGTGTTTTATATCAGTACATATAAATCTACCTCATTCTGTGCTGTAGTCTCTACAGTATTCCATTATATGGAAGGACCATATTTTGTTGGATGTTTAAGATGTTTTCCTGTATTTTGCTATCACACAGTATTGTAGTGAAAATCTTTGTGGATTTGTGACAGTATTATCTGTAGCATATTAATCTAAAATTAGCATTATTGGGTCAAAAAGAATCCTTCGAGGCATATAGAAATGCTAACCTCAAAGTAGAATTACTGGATCAAAGGGAAAATATTTATTAGGTGCTTTCTATGTGCTGGGTACTATGGCAGTTAATGTGGATAAACAAGAAACAAGTCAGGCTTGATCCCTGCCATTATAGAATTTTACATTCTATTGGAGGAAACAGACTTACAAAAGTTAACAGACAAATAGTTACAAACTGCAGTATGATATGAAGAAAATGAGCAGCTAGAGACAGTAATGGGGGGACTTTTTTGATAGCGTGGTCAAGGAAAGTCTAAAAATGTCACATTTAAGCTCTATGTACTTTTAAGTTTTAGTAGATATTGCAACACTGCCCTCTATGTTTACATACTTACCAACATCATCATCAATATAGTACTTTCAAACTTTTGATCTTTGCCAATCTAATAGGTGAAAAATGGCATTTCATTTTTCAATTTTATTTTCATTTCCTTAATTAAGAGTAAGACAGACCACCTTGGCCAGGCTTAGTGGATCACACCTGTAGTCCTAGCTACTCAAGAGGCTGAGGTAGGAGGATTGCTTGAGCCCAGGAGGTCACGGTTACATTGAGCTATGATGGTGCCACCGCACTCCAGCCTCGTGACACAGCAAGACCTTGTGTCTTAAAAATAAATAAAAATAAGCATTTTATGACTCTTGTTAAAAGCATCTTTTAATGTATTTATTTATGACTCTTTTGTAATTCTTTTGTGTGGGTGTGAACTGTCCACATTATAACATTTGTCCATTCCCCTATAGACTTGTTGGTCTTTTTCTTACTGATAATAAAAACTCTTTAAATAATAAATAAATTAGATTTCTATTGCATATTTTGCAAATATTTCTTCCTGTTATTTGCCTTTTGACTGGGTTTTTTCTGGGGGGAGACACTTGATCATGTCACCCTTTAAGGCCTAAAAAGATTCCCTAACTCTAGCCAAACAAATATCTTTGTCTTTCTCACTTGGGGAAAAAAAGCAGCTGAGAAACTGTGACTTCTAAGTAAGCCAAGGCAAGACTGGTGAATTTCTTTTCCGAAAAGATCAAGTACGATACAACAAATATGCATCTAATGCCTATAGCAGAATACTTGTGACAGCTCTTGCTGTAGTTATGCTTAACTTGCCATTTCATGTTGCTTTTAGAGAGAGACCTGGCCAGTAAATCTGCCTTAAAAGAGATTTTGAGGGTTGGAATTTGATTGCAGATTACTTTTGTCTCAGGGGAGATAATAAAAAAAGAACAACTTTTCCTTTGAAATACTTTTACCCAGAGTATGTGGTTATGGCTTGTGGAATAGAAGAAAAACAGCACGATAAAAATTTTGTATTATATTTAGGTTTCAAGAAACCATTAGGGAGATGAATTCTTCTCCCAAGAAGATGATTTTTGTATTAAAAATTCCTTTCCTCCTTGGCAAGAGAAAAAAGAAACCATTAGAATCACTTTATTATTGAACTCTGCTCAAACAGGGAGTTGAGCAGATCAAATAACTTGTCTTAACCATCAGAGTTACATTGAGTTTTATTCAGTGCTGACAAAAAGCCCAAGAAAGCAAACTAGTGAAGGTACTGCTGATTAATTTAGTTGATAAATTTTATGGAACACCATAAATTTTCTCGTGGGCTATTATTTTATGACTTTAAAGAATTATCTAAAATAGTGCTTCATGAGGCAAGAGGATCACTTGAGGCCAGGTGTTCAAGCCTGGACAACATAGTGAAATGAGACTCTGTCCTTAAAAAATAAAAATTAACCAAGTGTGCTGTCATATGCCTGTAGTCCCAGCTATTTGGGAGGCTGAGGCAGGAGGATCACTCGTGCCCAGGAGTCGGAGGCTGTAGTGAGCTATGATCATGCCACTATCCCCCAGCCTGGGTGACAGAGTGAGACCTCATATCAAAATAAAAAT
>NW_012155085.1:187333-240871 GCF_000956105.1 Propithecus coquereli | reverse complement strand
CTTGAATGCCTTTGCTTAATATATATAAAATATATGTGTGTGTGTGTGTGTGTGTATTTTTTTAAGTTCTGTAGCACAAGGGAAGGTGTTTCTTATTCTTAACTATATCAGTACTTTAGGGAGTAAGAAATCAACAGATTTAGCAAAATTGCTGTCTTTTTATTCTTAGCCTAACAAATTCAGCTAGATTTTTGTGGGAGGTACTACTGAGATTTCACCATCAAATATAAGGGAAGCATTCAGTGTATTTGAGATATATTTATTTTTGCCTTATAAAGAAAGTATCCATCCATTTCTTTTTTTGTTAGGAGTTTCCCCTTTTAATCAGAAATGCATCTTGAGTTTTATTACATGACTGTAGCATTTGTGAAGATCATATGGTTTCTCTTTACTAGCCTATTAATACGATGACTTAAAGTTATAGGTTTCCCAGTATTAAGGTTAAGTTTATTAGATTCATTTGTAGGTTTTGATTGTTTAGAACAATCACTGGCCACATAATATTCTATTTAAAAATCCATAGTAAAGAATGAGATTGTGCTGTGTGAGTGGAAGCAGAAAGAAGAGCAGGAAGCATGATAACAAAAAGATAAGAACTGTAAATCTATGCTACAATATAGTGCATAGTGGCATGACTTACAATGCAATAGTGCCTCTACTGATGATATATATGGAAAAGACAGTTTTTGTCTTGAATATCCTATGACTGGACCTGATGAAAACATAATCACTGTAGTTTACAAAGATAAGTATAATCCTGGGAAATGAAAACCTCAAGTTTGAAAATTGATTTGTATTAGCAATATATAGTCTGTCCTGGTAAAAATGGTTATTTTCAGTTATTCTCACCTTATCTACCCCTGCCCTTCTCAAAAGATACAGACTATTTAAATTAAAAACACACACCTTGAAGTTTTAAAAAAGTCTTTGTTTTAGCTACTTTAAGAGTTTTGATTTTCATGGGATATCTAATGCAATGCCAACAATCTCAGCCTTGATAATAGGAGTGACGGATTTAAGAAGCTAGCCATGGTAGGAAGTTTTAGAGGCGGGTATGTCAATTAGGGTATAATATTTACTTCCTTTTAAAAAATTAAATTCTATTTATGTTTATCCCTTATATAATTTTGAAAAATAGGCTCTTCCTTAGAGATAAAAAAGTTAAATCAGATGTACTAGTTTTCCCTTTAAGAAAGAATATTAATTCCTAATTAGTGAAATATTTATATTGACTGGATTTGTTAGCCTAATGAAAAGTTTTAAATATATTTAAATTTTAAAAGATATTTTCTGACATCCAAGGAGAAAAGATTACTGGTGATAATGACACTGGTTGTTTTTTCTTTTCTGTTATGATAGTTTCAATGCTTGAAACACTGAATTACATTTGTCATAGTACAATGGTTTGTATGATATTTAATATTTCAAAACTTTTATCAACTGATTAAACAGAAAAGTTTGTTCAGATTTTTAAAAGGGTTTATTTTATTCAAAGACTGTAAAAACAGTTTGTGATAAGGTGGGCAAGAGAGAGACTACTTTGGTTCTCTGCTGTAAAGTGTTTGATAGTTGTCCCCCTCCCCCCAAAACGTACATTCATTGAAAAGGATTGTTGATTATTTTTTCCCACAGTAACAGATAGACTTAATTTCTTATTACCGTAAACCAAATATATATCCATTGTTCAATTTAATCTTCAAAATACTTTGACACTTATTTTTGCCGTTGTGTTTGATATTTTTTAAATTGGGAAGAAATGGTGAAGTATGTGTCTGTGTTTTATGTCAGTGAGGAAAGTGGAAATGTTTTGGCTCTTTGTGATAACACTCAACTGAGCTGGCCTGTTTCTACGTGAGTAACATAAATTTCGCCTTTAAAATGAGGGGGAAAAAAAACAAAAACAAACCTAAGCTCAAGAAGGCACAACCATCCCAGCCAACCGATCACAGCAGGCGCAGGGCCGGTCTTATCCCTCTTCCGCCAGGCGTAGCAGGACACCATCGAGCCGTGGTCCTCCAGTGTTCCTAGAGCGTAGACAAACGTGCTCCGGAGAGTGGGAGCAGACCGTCGGCAAGGATGTCAGGCGGTGCCAGAGAGTGTTGGCTCCTCCTGTGGGACCTTGGACGGGTGAGCTGGACCTCGGACTGGGCTCTGAGCTGGGGCGGAACTGCGGCCTAGGAGACGAGGAAACAGCTAGTTCCCGGCAGGTGCAGAGAAGTCTCCCTGGACCGAGAGGCCGTGCGTACTAGGGATGGGGTTCGGGGCGGGAGGTGTCAGTTCTGAGGCCTACGAGAAGGATAAACCTGTGGATCAAGTTAACCGGGCACAACCTTCTGCTGCATATTTTACATATATTGATCACAATTTTAAATAGGTATTAAAGATAGGCCTCACTGAGAAGGTAATATTTGAGCAGATACCTGAAGGAGGTGAAAAGACCTGTGTGGCTTTTGGAGGCAGGAACTTTCTAGGTAGAGGTAACCGCGGTGCCAAAGCCCTGAAATGGGAGCTTGTTTGGCATGTTTGAGGGATAACAGGGAGACCAGAGTGGTTGGAGGGCAGTGAACAAGGGCAAAGCTTGTAAGAGACTGGGATGTTGGGGAAGGCGTGTAGAATAAATGAGCACTGTATTGTATGAGGAATTTTGTCATTTCTTTGTGTGAGTCTTTAGGGGATTTTGAGCAGAGAAAAAACGTGATCTGACTTATGGTTTAAAGCATCTTTACCTGGGAACTCATGATGAGAATAGATTGTAAAGGGGTCAAGAACAGGATAAGGAAAACTTAAGAGTAATTCCAAAAAGTTGCGAGTAATTCAGATGGTAGATAAGGATATCATGGGCCAGTGGTCAGATTATTGATCTGCTTTGAAAGTAGGGCCAACACTATTTGCTCCTGGATCAGATGTAGGATGTGAAAGTAAGAGAAAAGACAAAGATAAATCCAAGGTTTTTGACCTATGGATGTAAGAGATATTGGAGGAAAGATCTGAGGTTCAGTTTTGGGACCTTGTGTAAGTTCTTCAACTCTCCATGTCTCAGTTTCCTTTTTTGTACAACGAGGTTAGTGATAGTATCTTCTTTTTAGGATTGTGTGAGGATTAAATAAATTAATACGCATAAAGCATGTAGAACAGTTCTGGCGTATTGTTATGCTGAGACATGAAGTGTGAATGGACATTAGCAAGAAGACAATTGGAGGGTTGAAGGGTGTTCCAGGCAGAAGGTCTAAACTGTGGAAGGACCCAGGAGCAAGAAAGAGTATTGCAAGTTTAAATAGTTCATTAGATCACAAGAAAATTTTAAATCATATTAAATGTTTTAAACTTGATCGTAAGGGTAATGATGAGCTATTGTATGTAAGAGGCACAGCAGAAACATAATAATATTTCCTTTCCGCCTTAGAATGATCACCATTCGCAGTGTGGGAAATAGACCCAGACCAGTCACAGTGGTCTGGGTAGAAGATGGTGGCAAAGGGGATGAGGAGAAGTGGATGAATTTGAGAGATATTTAAGTAATAGGATCAATAGAACTTGATTGATTCTATTTATAATGAGTTATGAAAGAAGGAAGGAATGATCAGTTTTCTGATTCAAATAGCTGGGTATGGAGCTCCCCTAAAAAACATTTATCAAATTTTTTATTCTATATTGCTTTCGATATATAGTTAATCACATAATAGAAATGAGCCACCACTAATTAAACATCATATCTTGTATACCTGTATTAGGGTTCTCTAGAGAAACAAAATTTTTCTAGAGATATAGGATATCTATAGGATATCTATATCAATAAAGATAGATATCTAGAAAGAGATTTATAATAAGTAAATGGCTCACGTGATTATGGAGGCTGGCAAGTCTTAACATCTTCAGAGTGACTTTGTAAGCTGCAGACCCAGGAGAGCAAATGGTTTAGTTCTAGTCCAAGCCCAGAGACCTGAGAACCAGGAGAGTTGATGTTGTAGTTCCAGTCTGAAGGCCAGCAGACCCAGAAAGAGCTGGTTCAGTTCAAGTCTGAAGGTAAGAAAAAAGCTGATGTTTCAGTTTGGAGGCTGTTAGACAGGAAGAATTCTCTTAGTCAGGGAAGGATCAGCCTTTTTGTTCTTTTTTTTTTTTTAATTATTTTATTTTATTTTATTTTATTTTATTTTATTAAAGAGATGGGGTCTTAGTCTTGCTCAGTCTGGTCTAGAACTCCTGAGCTCAAGCAATCCTCCTGCCTCAGCCTCCCAGAGTGCTAGGACTACAGGCATGAGCCACCATGCCCGGCCATGCCTTTTTGTTCTAGTTAGACCATTAACCCAATTGGATGAGGACCACTCACATTATGGAGGGTAATCTATTTTACTCATTCTATAGTCTACAGATTTAAATGTTAATGTCATCTAAAAGCACCTTCACAGAAACATTCAGAATAATCTTTGACCAAATATCTGGGTACCCTGTGGCCCAGTTAAGTTGACACTTCTAACCATCACAATACCAAACTTTTATTTTCTGGCTAATAGTCATCACTTTCTTGGGCTTTTTCACTTCCATTAAGAATACTAGGATTTGGCTTTTAAAATTTTAAGTCCGTTTTTGACAAAGAAAAAATAACTATCAGTTGTTGAGTATTACTATGTACGCATTCAGGAATATATAGCAGTGAGAAGTATTTGGAGCCTAGCCAAGCACAGCTACTAATTGAGTGAGCCAGCCTGCCCCACCTCCACTCCCTACATGCACATCCATTCAAAGGCATGTATCAGCAGTTGGCAGATCCTATTTCACTAATCTATAGAGTCAAGAGTAGTCAAAATCAAGAATGCTAAAGGCCTGCTCCAAGGGACGATGGTGGAATTCTCCAAATTCATTTTTGACATATTGAGTTTGAGACGCTTCTGTAAGGTATGCAGGTACCAGATAGGAAGAGGGAAATTCAAGTCTGACACTCAAGATACCTGGTCTGAAAAATAAGGAAATCATCATCATAAAGATAGTAACTTAAGTCACAAACATAGTGTGTATTATCCCTACCTAGTTTCTGCCCTATTTCTCTCTTCCATTGAATGTCTTACTTTTTGAAAGAAGAATTTTTGCTGTCTCCATTTTCCTATGGCAGACTGGCTGTTCTCCCCATTTTACTACCAAAATTGTCTTCAAAGAGGTGACCAATGGCATCTGTGTTTTGAATCAAGTGAGTATGTCAGGTCTTAGATTAATCCACCTTCTTATAGCGTTTCACACTCGTAAGCACTGCCTCCTTATAATTTCACTTATAAATCGATGAATTCCTCCTATTCTTTACAATTATTATGTCATTTACCTCAAAATCTCTGTGAATTTGATATTATCTTCATTTTACAAATGGGTAAACTAAGTCTCCAAGAGGGTAAGTAACTTGCCTCAGGTCAGACAGCTTGTAAGTGGTAAGGCTGGATTGGAACTCAGGCCTGTCTGAGGCCCAGGCACCTTCTACCCCTACACACTTACAGAGATAGACCTCCTTGGCCTTCTTTGTACTGCTGTTTTTGTTCTCCTCCTACCTCTCTGGTTGTTGCATCTTACTTTTCTTCCTTAGGTGTAGGTGTTTCCCAAGATTCCAGCCCATGTAATCTTTTCCCAGCTATAACTAACTACCACACTGAACCTACTACACTGAATGTCAGACAGCTTTTACACTTTTCTCTCTGTATGAAAAACCCTTTTCCTATTTCCTTGTCTGACTAATTCTCACTTGTCTTTTAAAACTCAGGAGGACTCACCTCCTAGAATCCTTTTCTGACCTGCTTCTGAGAATGAGCTGCTTTGCCATTCACAGGTGCTCTGCTAGCATCCTGTGCGTACCTTCATTATGTCACTGAAGTACAGTTGCTAAGTCACTCAAGATTTCTTGAGAAGCAGAGAGCTGTAGAGACCACGGAATTGTCTTTTGTCTCTGTATTTCCAGTAACTAAGAGGGTCTGGTACATAATAGATAATCAGTAAATGAGATGAGTTATGAATATTCTTACCTTCTTTTAGTTAATTCTGATATCAAGTTTAAAGAACATCTAAATGGTTATATTTATTTTGTATCTTTTTTCCTTTTAACAATTTGAGAATTTTTAAATCTTACGGAAAAATTAAAAGAATAGTACAATTAATACTTATATACCCATCATGTAGCAGCAATTGTCAACTTCCTGCTACATTTGTGTACTCTCTCTCTTCACATGCACACTTTTTTTCCCTGAAACATTTGAAAGTAGTTTAGCATGCATCTCCTGAGAATAAGGATATTCTCTTTCATGACCATGAAACTATTATCCCATCTGAGAAAATTCTATATCAAGGGTTAGCAACCTTTTTCTGTAAAAGGCCAGATAGAAGATGGTTTTGGCTTTGCAGGTGATATGATCTCTGTGGCAACTACTGAACTCTGCCACTGTAGTGCAAAAGCAGATGTAAACATATCTAAACAAATGGGTGTAGCTGTATTCCAGTAAAGGAATAGAAAAACAGGCTTCAGGCTTTATTTGGTCTGCTGGGCTATAGTTTGCTTACTCCATTCTGATATATCTTTCATATTCAGATTTCTGAATTCTTCAAAAAATATTGTTAGCTGTTTTTTTTTCTAATGCAAGAGCCGAATTTCACACATTGCATTTAGTTGTGTCTCCTTAATCTAAACAATAACCTTCCCATACCCTCTTTTTATTCTTATAAACTTGATTATTTGGAAGAGTCTATGCCTGTGCTACATTTTGGATTTATCTGAAAGTTTCATTATTAGATTCATGTTAAACATTTTTAGTAAAAATTGTACATGGATGATAAAGCACATGATGTCAGTTGTCTTAGTGTTGCTAAGTTTGGTTATTTCGTTAAGTTTTCAACTGCCAGAAATCTCCATTTTTTCCCTTTGTAATTAATAAGCAATCAGTATGGTATTCTTTGAGACTACGAGAATGTCCTCTTCACCCACTCCTTTCACCCAGTGGTTTTAGCAACCATTTACGATTCTTGACTGAATCAGTCATTTTGAGGGCTGCAAAGTGGTGATTTTTCGATTCTATTATTCCAACTACATTAGCTGCCAATCTTCTGTAAAACAGGGTTTTTTTTCATTTTGTATGTGTGTTTAGGAGTGGTTGTTTTAAAGAGAAAAATAAATGGATAGCAAGAAATGTATAAACCCAAGAAGGGGTTATTGCTGTTGTTACTACTACTATTACTGTTTCTGTGATTCTTGTTATTATAATTTTAGGAGTATCCCTGAGGATACAGTCAAAAGAAAGTTCTCTGAAACAGAGAGAGCAGTCCGAAGCTCGGGATGGCAACAGCATTGGTGAGTGCCCATTCCCTGGCTCCCCTGAATCTGAAGAAGGAGGGGCTTCAGGTAGTGAGGGAACAGGGATTCAAGCTGCAAGGAAACAGCAAAGGCCTTGGACAGGAGCCATTGTGCAAACAATTCAGGCAGTTGCGCTATGAAGAGACCACAGGACCTCAAGAAGCACTGAGCCAGCTGCAAGAGCTCTGTCGACAGTGGCTGCAACCTGAGACCCACACTAAGGAGCAGATTCTAGAGCTACTGGTGCTGGAGCAGTTTCTGACCATTCTGCCTAAGGAGCTTCAGGCCCGGTTATTGGAGCATCACCCAGAGAGCGGAGAGGACATGGTTGTTATTCTGGAGGATTTGCAGCTGGAGCTTGGAGAAACAGGACAACAGGTGGTAAGGGTCAGATGTGCTCTTTTGCAGGAAAGCACAAATTGAGATCTCTTGCCGGACAGGTGAATGTGAACTCACCAGTAGGAAGGAAATTGCTAAGCTTTGGTTTGGTTTCTTTCTAGTCCATCTGTTCATTTCTGTAGGTCTCACCTCAACCTTGCCTGTCCCCTCCCCAGAGGAAACTGACTGTGCTCCCGATTCCTCAACCCCTTTTCCCTGCCCCTCTGGGGTTTCTCTTTGTTTTTTTTTTTCTAATGTTTGTTTTTCTGAACAGCAGTTTCCTAAACCCACATGTGCCTAATTGTATCTACATGTACCTAATTGTCCCTAGGACCTAGACAGGCAAAGAAACAAAACTGCTTGTGGAGGAGACAGCCCCTCTGAAAGCAGTGCAGGCGCAGCAGGTTCAGCCTGAGTGTGAAGTTTCAAAGCCTGAGAAAGAGAAGGGTAAGAACTGGATTGCATCTTTTTGTGTGCGAGATGAGGTGGGCTGTGTGGTTCCCTCTGAGGCCCTGCTGATCATCCTTGTGTTTTGTTTTTGAGTCAGGTTTATTGAAGTATAATTCACATATAGTAAAATTCACTCTTTTTAATTGTACATATCAATGCGTTTTCACAAATGTGAATTAATTATGGTTGGTCTTCAAGATATACAAGATTCTATCACCCCAAACATTTTAGTTGGATAAAACACCAAAGGAAAGGGTACAAAGGGAATCTAGACCTTCGCCCTGCTCTTTTCTCCTTGCTATAGGGATAAATAAAAAAAGTAGTGCTAGTTTCTCACCGAAGGCAAAGAATCCCAGCCATATGCTTCATTACTCATTTTTTCTTATCTCTTTCAAATTATTATAAATGGCTACTGTCTTTTATTTCTAAATGTCACCTGGATTTCTTTTTTTGTTCTACTATATTTTCTTTGTCACTGAAATTCCTCTGTCTAATTTCTGTTCCTTACATTTTTTTTCTTCTTTCTAGTCTGATACAGTCTCTCTCTCTTTTTTTTTTTTTGCTTTAGTGTCACCTTGGTACTTCCATTAAAGTTAAGTTACCTCCTCTTCAGTCTCCGTCATTTAAATGCAGATTCATCAATGTTTCTCCCTTCCTTAAAACCCTTCACAGAGTCGGGTATTGTTATTCTTTCTACTTTTTTTGATGTTTGAAAAATTCCATAATAAAAAGGAAAAAATAAAAGTAAGAAAAAAAATCACCACCTTCATTGACTCCCAGTAGCCTTTAACACAGGCTCACAGAGCATGTTCTGGTGTATGTTTACATCTCAGCCTCATGTTTTCTTGAGAAAACATGTCTTCTCAAGTCCTAGTTTTCTTGAGACTTTTAGCACTGACAGTTCCATGTCCTGGGAATTTCCTCAGTCCTCCCAGACAAATTGGGACAGGTAGTCACACTATGTCCCACCTGCTCACACTGTGTATTCCCATGATGCCAATATACATTCCATTTGCTCCTTGATGTTTCTCTCTTCTGAGTCTCTTCTGCTCCGTTTCTTCTATCTGGAATGTGTTTTTCTTACTCTCCCTAATTCCTACTCATCCTTCAAGACTTATCTTAGATATCACTTTCTCTACCCTTCCCTAAGTCTCCCAAGTCCAAGTTAGTTTCCCCATCTATGCTCTTAGAGCTCCAAGATTTCTTCTGTCATAGAACTAATCACATTATACTATAGTTACTAGTTTACTTCTCTTTTTCTCCTGCCAGACTAAAAGGACAGGAGCTTTATCTTGTTTCCTGAGTCTGCTTCAGTCCCTGGTCTAGAGTAGATAATCAATAAATGTTTATTTGATGAATGGCTGATTTTATATCTAAAGCCATGCTTTACTTTCTGCCTACTTCCTTGTTCGACTTCAAAGGTCCCCTTCTTCTGGGAGCCTTCTGAATAAAGAAGCTGAAAGAAAGGGGCCTACCTTTTCTGAATAGCCTTGCAGAAATGAACTTAAGCCATGTAATCAATGACAGGTATGTATTTTAAATATAAAGCGAATGAAATGACAGTAGATTCTTGAAAATGTTCTTTACCCCCTGGATTTGTTGAAAGTGTTATTTTATATTTAAAGTTAAGGCTGTTTTTTAATTTCAACCCTTCTCCCTCCTTTTAGTTATATATGCCATTACATTATTACTGCAAAAGAATCTATCCTATTCTGTTCTCTTAATCTCTCACTTCCTGCCCTCATTGTAGGGGCTACTTCATTCTGTTGCAGAGGGCCTTTACACACAGTTTATTATTTGCATTATTTAATCTCGCCACTCCCCACATGTGACTTGATTTTTTTCTTATATCTCCTTACTAATCCCTCACTTTCACTTTCACTTTTGGCTCTCATCCACTCTCTCTTTTTTAATTATCTGCTGACTTTATCTTGCTCACACTGATTAATCCTCATTTGTTTGTTAATGGTGCTGCTTAGAGTCTCTCTCATCTATTTTCTTTCTCCAGCTGCCCTTTTACTCTCTCATTCTGACTTTGCATCTCCATTCATGCTCCTAGCCTTTAAAGACTTATCCAATTTGCCCATCCTTCTCACCCTTCTGCTTGTGTGTCTGAGCTTAGGTATTTCTTCATGTTTTTTTAATTTCACCCTTAAGACACAGGCCACTTATTTAGCAAACATTTGTTTAGTTTCTATTATGTACTAGTCACTGTGCTAAAGAAAACAAAGTCTGCTCTGCATGTGCTTATAGTCTCTTGGAACATTGGAGGTTGAAGGGGGAGAAACGGACTTATGAACAAATTATTACAGCATTGGGATAGAAAAGATGTGTTGAACCACTTAGGAAAGCAGTTACTGCTGTCCAAGGGGATTGGGAAAGGCCAAGGCATTTTTGTGAACTTCATGTTACTCTCAAGATCTTATGATCCAGTGTTTTTAATTTATTGATGAGGACACTGAGCCCAAAGGATTTAAATTACCTTTCTAAGATTACATAGTCAGTGATAAAATTGGCACCACATCTACATTTCTTCATTTTTAGTTAAAATGCTATCCCTCTCTTATTGGCCTAGGGTCCTCAATTAACCTAGCTTTTTTATTTTCCATGTGATAAATCATTTTCAAGAATATACAGTCATGCCCTTTAAGACAGTTGGTTCGCTTGCTTACTAGCTTCTCTGTGTATGGTATGTATCACTTGATAAAATTTAAGCCATTTAAAATAATTTACCTCCCTCCACAATCCCCATCCTTCCCCAAAGGCAATCACAGTTAACAATTTCTTGTGTATCACTTCACATATATTTTATGCAAACACAAGCATCTACAACATTTTTAATTTGCACACATGGCTTGATTTAAATTTTTCCTCTTAGTAGATTCCTTTCCCTAAGCATCAAAAAACAAGTAATTGGTATTATATATTTAATGTTTCAGGTGAGGAGACAAGGATTGAGAATTGGAAGCTTGTTGTAGTGACAGACTTTTATGGAAGAGTTGAATCTTCTGGGAAAATCTCTGAACCCATGGAGGCTCATTATGAGGAGTATAACTTGGAAAGGCAACTGGCCAAGCCCGAGGAGACTGACTACAAATGCTCAGAATGTGGAGAGGGATTCATCCAGCATTTGGACCTGATTGAACATCAGAGTGTATACACGGGAGAGAAGCTCTATGAATCTGAAGCTTGTCAGAGTTCTGGCCTTACTCGACATCAGAAAATCCTCTCTAGAGAGAAAAGTCATCAGTGTCATGAGTGTGGGAAAGCCTTTCAGAGGAGTTCACACCTTGTCAGACATCAGAAAATCCATCTTGGTGAGAAGCCTTATCAGTGCAAGGAGTGTGGAAAAGTCTTTAGCCAGAATGCAGGCCTTTTGGAACATCTCAGAATCCATACTGGAGAGAAACCTTATCTATGTATCCATTGTGGAAAGAACTTTAGGCGCAGCTCTCATCTTAATCGACACCAGAGAATTCACAGTCAGGAGGAGCCCTGTGAGTGCAAGGAGTGTGGAAAAACCTTTAGTCAGGCTCTACTCCTCACCCATCATCAGAGAATCCATAGTCATTCCAAAAACCATCAATGTAACGAGTGTGGGAAAGCCTTCAGTTTGACCTCAGACCTTATTCGACACCACAGGATTCACACTGGAGAAAAACCTTTCAAGTGTAACATATGCCAGAAAGCCTTCCGATTAAACTCACACCTCACTCAGCATGTAAGAATCCACAATGAAGAAAAACCCTTTGAGTGTAATAAATGTGGAGAAGCCTTCAGGCAGAGATCAGGTCTTTTTCAACATCAGAGATATCACCATAAAGACAAACTGGCTTGATGAGGTGTTTTCTCCTTGTAGAACATCAGAGAGGGCACATTGACAAACAAATAGCACTTTAAGAGAAGTCACTCTAGCTAATGTTGGCATCAGAGCATTCTTGGAGGCCAAATTGGAAGCCGTCTGCCTCCATTCCCTCTGCTTTATTTTCCTTGAAGTCAATTTTGGACAATGGCAATTTCACCCTAGATGGTACTGTGGGATCAAGGTTAACCAGCATTCTTCACCACAGGACTTCAGAGTCTTTAACATAATAAATGCGTAATTATGGATCTCTAAGCAGTAGAGAGCCTCATGACTGAGTGAAGGCTTTAAGTCAGTAGTGAATCAAGGGTCCACAGATTTATAGGCTTAAGCAAAACAAGGGCAGGTTGGTATTTTTGCATATACTATAGTAGCAGACTCCTATAAAATAAGACTAATGATATTTGGAAATATACCACTCTCAAAGGTGTCTTAAAGTACAGGTTAATGAGGGCATTTTCCCCTACTGGCTTCACACCATTCCTCCCACTGACCTTACCCTTGTGCTCCCTCACCCAAAATCAGTGGAAACATTTTAGAAAGCAAAGATAATCTTTTGCTGGCTAACTATAGAACTTGCCTTCTTGGTTAGCTTCATGTAATTTTACCATTTCCCATTATTATTACCCCCATCCCCACCACATTATCTTATGATTCAAGTTATAAATCAAAGTTTACTTAGACTATGGAAGAGATTTCATGAGTCATTTGAATGAACTGTGCTGAATTAATCCAAGTAGCAACTGTCTTACTTGGTAACTCCAGTGCCAGTATAGATGCTGCTGCATGGACACTATTCAATAAATGTCCAATGAAAGAAATTGGACTTTTTTCCTTTAATATTGATGCAATTTTAAAATATTGCTTGTTCTGGAATTCTTTGAAAATTAAAACAATAAAGTCACCTTGGAGAGGAGATCATGGTCTTTATATCATGAATACCAGAATGTCATGGTAATGATGAGGAATATTAAGAGAGTCCACTCCAAAACACATCACCAGGATGATAAGCATCACTTACTGATTGGTAGCAGCTGCATAGAGTACTGCTGTTTGGAGAAGACTTCTTAGTCTGCCAATGTGGGAAGATTGGTGAACCCTCATGTACTGATTAGGACTAGGTCGGCACATATAGTTTAAAAACAACAACAACAAAATAGGAGTGACTTCATAAAAGTTTATTTTTCTTTCCAACAGAAAAGGCAGAGATAATCAGTCTGTCTTTGATGACTGCCGAAGCTTCAGCCATCACATGTAAAATGTTGACAAAAGGCAGGACAAAAAGAGGTTCCTCCCAATTCAGTCAGCTCCCTTTGGGCAGCCTCTCCAAGAATGTCTTAGCACATATATCATAGGCCAAAACTTCGGAAAGGAAGGCTAGAAAGTGAGCCTTATTCTGGGTTGTAGAGTACCCGGCTGAAAATTAGGCCTCTGTCACTAAGGATAAAAGGGAGAATGAATGTTGAATTAGACAGTTAGCAGTCTTTGGCCCACTTCCTATTCCTTCCCACTCTAATCTGACTGGGTGCAAGCTGACCAGAAGCAGCAGTCGATACCATTTTTTGAAGGGAGAACAAATCTGTAGGAGGAGCTATAACTTTTTGAAACACTAAAAGATTTCATATAAAGTCAGTCATAGTCTGTTGCTTAGGAAGCCATAAAACTATGTATGTTTTACTCTGCCTTTATGACTAAAATTAAATTGATGGCAGGAATTTTTCCCCCAAGTATTTTGAGGGCTATGCTAAGGTCAGTACCTAAACATTTAGCTGTATGTCATAGTTTAAAACTGTTTGACTCTGTTCAGTTTAAGAAGGAAAGTACATAGAATATCTTTATTATTCTTATGAAAAAGCAATGAAAATGAAAAGATTCCTAATATGAAGAACTATATACCCTTAGTTATCTGGAAAATTTATCTTGGCTTTCTTCATGATGATTATGTAGAACAGGTATAAACATTATATATTCACTGACATCAGGGACAACCTAATTCTTTCTTACAGCTCCAAAGGAAATGGTGTTATCATTCCACTTGGGGCAGATCCATATTCACCTGGGCATAAATGTCAGAGGTATATTTAAATAATAATGTTTTCCTTCTCAAAAATCATAGAAACATTGAACAAAGGGCAAGTGTCATAACAAATCTCAAGGTTTTGCTTGCATTGTAAGACACCCTAGTCACCCTAAAATGTAAATTAAAAATCTATTCAGAGGACAATGACCCAGGAGGAATGTATTGCTGCAGTATCTTCTGATCAGGCATTTCTGTTTGGGTAGCATCCTGTAATATCCAAATGTAGAATGGAATGGAAAGCCTCTGTGTCTCCATTTCCCTCTCTCCTGTTTAAAAAACTGATAAAATTATTACATAGCTTGCAATTATAAAAGTATTATAGTGTGGAAAAATAAGGGGAAAAAATTACCCTAATTGTCCACATTATAATACCTTCATACATTCTTATTAAATTTTGTCTATGATAAAAACGCATTGTAAAGAAAACTTGAAAAATATAAAAATAAATCACTATGTTTCATGGTCCAGATATAACTTCGTATATATTTTGAGATCCTATTCTTTTTTTGCACATAGAAACACTTTGCTTTTCTCACTGAACTTCAATTATATCATAAACAGTTTTCATTTGTAGCAGACAGGACAGTCAATTTGCTTATCTGCACACCCCTTTCTAGTCCAGTCCTGCCATGATCCTGAGTGGGCAGCCTGCCATGTGATCCCTCCCTGACCACTGATGCTTGGATAAAGAGGGAACCCCCTAAGCAAGGCTTAGCCATTTAGATACCCATAGGAAGTTGACACTAGATCACAGATTGTGGTTGGTCTTTATTAGGCATTTTAACCAAAAAGTAATATAGAGCTGGAACAATTTTTGTGGCCACATAACGAAATAGAGACAAATGGAGAAGCAAAAGAATGAAGCCAGCTCCTGAAGCAGAGATCCCACGAGGGCCGAGAGAGACTCAGGAGTAACAACCTCAGGCCTCAGCTTATGAGATCCATCTACATCCTGGTCTTGGGAGTCCCTGGAATACTCCTATTCTCTTCCAATAAAGGTTTCTTTTTAAGTTAGTTTGACTGGATTTCTGAACCTCAGAAACAAACAAATAAATCCCTGATTAAGACACACAGATCAGGCCGGGCGCGGTGGCTCACGCCTGTAATCCTAGCACTCTGGGAGGCCAAGGCGGGTGGATTGCTTGAGCTCAGGAGTTCGAAACCAGCCTGAGCAAGAGTGAGTCCCCGTCTCTACTAAAAATAGAAAGAAATTAATCGGACAACTAAAAATATATAGAAAAAATTAGCCAGGCATGGTGGTGCATGCCTGTAGTCCCAGCTACTCAGGAGGCTGAGGCAGAAGGATCGCTTGAGCCCAGGAGTTTGAGGTTGCTGTGAGCTAGGATGACGCCATGGCACTCTAGTCCGGGCAACACAGTGAGACTTTGTCTCAAAAAAAAAAAAAAAAAAAAGACACACAGATCGTTAATAATCTTCATGGAAGATAATTTTGTAGATAAGTTGCACAATATTCTATAGTACATGTCCCCATTTGTAGTCATTTAAGTCATTTACAGTTCTGAAATGCTCCAAAATCTGAAACTTTTTGAGCATTGACATGGTGCCACAAGTGGGACATTTCATACCTAACCTCATGTCACCGTCAAAATGCAGCCAAAACTTTGTTTCATGCACAAAATTATTTAAAATATTGTATAAAATTATCTTCAGGCTATGTGTATATATGGTGGTATATACAAAACATAAATGAATTTCATGTTTAGATTTGGGTCCCCTGCCAAAACTATTTCATTATATATATGAAAATAATCCAAAAAAAATGTGAAATCCAAAATACTTCTGGTCCCAAGCATTGTGGATAAGGGATCCTCAACTTACAGTTGCAATCATGCAGTATGTAGCCTTTTCAGATGGGCTTCTTTCCACTTAGTAATATGCACTTAAGTTTCCTCATGTCTTTTCATGGCTCCATAGCTCATTTCTTTTTAGCACTGAGTAATATTCCATTGTCTCAATATACCACAGCAAGATGTGTCTGTGAAAGGAATATTATCCAAAATATAGAAAGAACTCAAGCCTGAACAACAAGAAAACATTTTAAAAGGAAGCCAAAGACCTTAACAGACTTCATTAAATAAAGTATATACATGGCAAATAAGCATATGAAAAGATGCACCACATCCTTGTCATCAGGGAAATGCAAATTAAAACAACAATGATACCTCTACACATCTACTAGAATGGCCCAAATCCAGAACACCGACCATCCCAAATGCTGGTGAGGATGTGGAGCAACAGGAACTGTCATTCATTGCTGGTGGGAATGCAATTATGGTACACTCACTTTGGACGACAGTTTGGCAGTTTCTTACAAAACTAAACATAATCTTACCATATAATCCACCAATTTCCCTCTTTGGTATTTACCTAAAGGAGCTGAAAACTTATGTCCACACAAAAACATGAATATGAATGTTTATAGACGCTTTAGTCATAATTGCCAAGACTCAGAAGAAAACAAGATGTCCTTCAGTAGCTGAATGGATAAATACTGGGTCTATTTTTAAAAGGACATTTTTATTTTTACTATTGAATTGAACATCTTTTCCCATGTTAATTGGTCATTTAAGATCTTGATTTTGCGAATAACCATGTTCACTTCCTTTATTGATTTTTTTCTATTAGAGTCTCCTTTTATTTTAGACGGAAGTGCCTTAAAAATTAATAAGGAATTGCATATCAAAATTTTGAATGCCCGTGTCCTTTGACTGATCAGTTCTAATAATGTGTGACATTTGTCCTAGAAATATAAAAGAATGTGAAGGTATTGAATGGTATTTCCTACAGTATTGCTTTTAAAGAAAAAATATAGCCTAATTATACATTGATAGGGATAGTTAAGTAAATTATGGTACACTCGTACGATAGCATACTATTTAGCTGTTAAAGAATAAGTTAATATGGAGATATCTCCAAGCTATCTTAACTGAAAAGAGCTAAGGTGCAAAATTGTATCGTGACCTCGTAACTGTTGTAAAATATACAAACTTATTCACTAAACAAAATGTTTATTGAGTGCTACTATGTAGCAGGTAATGTCCCTGGAAGATATACACAAAATATTAACAATGTTTAACTCTAAGTTTCTAAAGGACACTTTTTGTTTTACAGTCTTTATGCAGCTTGAGTTTTTATTGTGCATATATAATCTGTATGCTTAAAGAAAATAATTTGTAGTGCTTGCTGTATTATAATTATTTATTGATCTGTCTCTCCCACCAGCCTGTGATGACCCCAGACAGAGATTCGGCTTTGTCTTCACCATTCTGTGGTTTGTAATTGAAATGATTTACATAAATGCAGGGCGTGTTTGAGCCTTCCGGATGGGCCTGGGGTCGAGCAGGCGGCGGAGACACGCCTGAGACGGGCGGGAGGTGGCAGAGGGGGTCCGCCCGGCGCACCAGAGAGACGAGCGGTCGCGTTCCTAGAGAGGCACGGAACTGGCCGGACACCGCTACTCGGCTGCCAGTGAGGCGAGAGGCGAAGCCCTCGGCCCCCCGCCCGCCTACAGGAAGAGCTGGCGAGACCCGCGAGCCCACGGTCGGGGATCTGGGGAGGCGGCCGGCACCCCCGACTGTGGAGCCCCGGGCCTCCGCGCTCCCTTGGGAGCCTTTCACGAGGTCGGCCACGTCTTTATTGTGCACCGTCTCTGAACTTCTGGTCTATTAAACAACAATTAGACACGCACTCATTGAGTGCCCACTGTGTGCCAAGCGCTGTGCTAGGTCCTGGGGTGTGATCTCCATCAGATACCTTCTGGGCCCGCCTAACTGTCCTGGCTACTGGCATCTCAGGTACGTCTGCGTGCATTCATCAAGAAGTCCATCAATATTTGTTGAATACCAGGTACGTACCGGGCTTGTAGAGGCTATGCAGAGATAAACCCTCGTCCTCAAGAAGCGGGGGTGGGGGTGGGGTATCTGTAATACAAGATTGGGTGGTGGTGCAGTTTTCCGTGGCAACACCCCATTTGCACCTGTGTGGCTTAGAGAGCAAAACAGTTTTCCCTGGCTCCACATTAGTTTTGGGGTTGGCCAGGGAATGTTTTACATAGGTCATTTGCGCTGGATCTTGGGAATTTACAGTTAGAAGGGAGGTCCTGGCTGTAAAGTATAAAGTGCATAGAAAAATTTGAGTACTCAGAATGGCAGCCACACGAGGAATTTAGGAAGACCATGGCTTTCTCAAAGGTAGGAACTGTGTCTTTTATTCTAGAGTTAACTTTATGCCTGGAAAATAATGAGGTGCTCCGTAAATGTTTATTGAGTGACAAACAAACCGGTAAAATCCAGTAAAGATCAGTTCCTGGGGAGTTTGAATTTAGTGCAATGAGGATTAATTAAAACTCGTTTTTTGGAGGTTTGTTGAGTATAGTCAGAATTGTGCTTTAGGAAATATTAATCCAATGACAATGGGTGGTGGTGGGGGGGAAGGTGGACAGGAATACCCCACAGAAAATTACTGTAATAGCGAATGAAAATGGTAACAAAGGAATAAAAAGGAAGGCGTGGCTGCAAGAGGCATTTCGAAGAATTGACTGAACTCAGAGTTGATTGTATATAAAGTCTGGTTTTAAGACTGAATACATGGGATGATGATGATGCCAGTAGAAATGGAGAAATACCAAGTGAGTGCAGTTTTGAGACACTGATTTTAATTTGGGCTGTGTTGAAATTATAGTGCAGGAGAGGCCCACAGCTGCTGGTGCTTTGAGATATGGGTTTGGAGTGTGAAAGGCAAGTTGGAGCCAGACAGCGATTTGAGTCTTCTTGGAACAGAGATATATTGAAATTGTGACTAATGAGATCACAAAAGGAGAAAATAAGTGAAGGGAGAGAAAAAAAGAACTCGATGGTTGTATACTGTTTCAGTTATCCATTGTCACGTCAAAGATAAATTAAAACTCTAAATTTAGTGGGTGAAAATAACCTCAGCTGTTTATTTCTCAGAATTCTGTGAGTTGACTGGGCAGTACTACTGCTGATCTCACCCAGAGTTACTCATATAGCTCATACAGCTGTATATAGCTGATGAATCATCTGAGCACTAGTCCCAGCTGGGCTTAAGCTTGGGTGTCTTGGTTCTCATCCACAGGACCTCTCTGCATGGCTAGCTTGGGCTTCCTCACAGCATGGCAGTCTCAGTGATAGTGTGCCAAGAGCTACAGGGGCACTTCCTCTTACAATGTCATTCTGCCATATTCGATTGGTCAAAGCAACTTATAGGCCAGCATGATTCCAGGGAAGGAAAAATAAACTCCATCTCTTGATGAGAATAGTGGCAAAATCTCATTACAAAAGGTATTTGAGGGTGGGGGACTTTGGAAATGGTCAACCACACCTACATTTAAAGTGGAATATTCAATGAGAGATACACAGACGGATGACCTTTGAGACTGTATTATTTGTCCATGAAGGCAGCCATTTAACTCAATGGGTAAAATTATTCCTTCTCCCCAGCTAACATGTAAGCTGCTCAAGCACTGTTATTGTTAACCCTTCTTCCTTTATATCCTACACATCCCTAACCTCAGGGATCAACCCCTTTAGTGTTCAAGATACGTTTCTGATTAATTTCGCTGACAATAGAGGTAAGCAGGTTCAGCTTTTGATCTTTACCTAGAGGGAGGACAAAAATATAAGTACATTACATAGAGTTTTGAATCTCTTATAATTTGCATATTACTGATCAATTCTTATACCTCAGATATACATTTCTGAACATAGACCCTAGCTAAGTGAACCTTTTTCTAGCCTCCAAGCTCAACATGTATGAAGCTTTGCCAGGCCCTGCTCTTGAAAATGAAGATGGCTCTGTAAAAGTGAAGGAGGAAGATCCCACCTGGGAGCAGTTGTGCAATGCACAGGAGGGCAGTTCCCACACTCAGGAGCTTTGCCGCTTGCGCTTTCGGCAATTCTGCTACCAGGAGGCTTCTGGGCCCTGGGAAGCTCTGGCCCAACTCCGAGAATTTTGCCATCAATGGCTAAGGCCAGAGATGCACACCAAGGAGCAGATCCTGGAGTTACTGGTGCTCGAGCAGTTCCTGACCATCCTGCCCAAGGAGCTCCAGGCATGTGTGCAGATGTATCCTCTGGAGAGCGGAGAGGAAGTAGTGACAGTGCTGGAGAATCTAGAGACAGGACGTGGAGACACAGGACAGCAGGTAGGAAGAGAATGTATGTGGTGGTGTGGGAGAAGAAATGGGGGACATGTATCTGTTAATTTTTAACTTTTTATTTGGAAATAATTTATAACTTACAGAAGTATTGGAAGATGTAGTCCTAGTTTCTTGGGAGGCTGAGGTGGGAGAATCACTGGAGCCCAGGAGTTCGAGGCTGCAGTGAGCTATGATTGTGCTACTGCACTCAAGCCTGGGTGGCAGAGCGAGACCTTTTTTCTGAAATCTAAAAAAATAATAAAATAAAATAAAGAAGTATTGGGAGAGTAGTTTACAGAAATCCTGTGTACTCTTCACCCAGATTCACGAGTTGTTAATATTTGTTTCATGATGTGCCCGCCCCCTACCCCGTGCACACTGTTGTGAAAACAAGTGCATATTCTCTGTTGCTCTGTATGCATATGTGTGTGTATACACACATATACATACAGGTTTTTTTTTTCTCAAACCATTTGAGAATTAGTTACAGACATTACGTCTCTTTACCTGTATTGCTAAAGATCAAGAACGTTCTCTTATATAACCTGAATATGACAATCAAGTTTAGGGAAATTAAAATTGTTATGATACTATCATATAGCACTAGTTTTTATTCAGATTTTGCCATGTTATCCCAATAGTGTTTTTATTGCAATTTCTCCCCAATCCAGAATACAAGCCAGCATCACACATTGCATTTAGTTGCTGTGTCTCTTTAGTCTCCATGAATTTGGAATATCTGCTCAGTCTTTCTTTATTGTGACATTGATATTTTTGAACAGTATAGGCCAATCTTTTTTTTTTTTTTTTTTTTTGAGACACAATCTCACTCTCTTGCCTGGGCTAGAGTGCCGTGGCATCAGCCTAGCTCACAGCAACCTCAAACTCCTGGGCTCAAGCAATCCTCCTGCCTCAGCCTCCCAGGTAGCTGGGACTACAGGCACGCACCACCATGCCTGGCTAATTTTTTCTATTTTTAGTTGTTTGGCTACTTTCTTTCTATTTATAGCAGAGACAGGGTCTTGCTCTTGCTCAGGCTGGTCTCGAACTCCTGAGCTCAAGCAATCCTCCAGCCTTGGCCTTCCGGAGTGCTAGGATTACAGGCGTGAGCCACCGCGCCCGGCCAAGGCCAGTCTTTTTGAATGCCCCTCAATTTGGGTTTGTCTTATATTTTCTCATGATTAGATCCAGGTTGCACATTTTGGCTAGGGCACCACAAAGGTGATAGTAGGTTCTCAGTGCATCACTTCGGGAGGCTCATGGCGGTGGTTTGTCCTATCTGTCCTATCACTGAGGAGGTTACTGCAGTATCTGTCAGATTTCTTCAGTAGAAGGTGACCATTTTCCCCTTTGTAATTACTAAATAATCTATGGGAGACATTTTGAGACAGTGTGTATATCCTATTCGTTATTAAACTTTCACCAACTAGTTTAAACATCCATCTGCTTTTTGTTTTTGTTGTTCTGGGCAGGAATCCTTTGCCTGTCTTGTCTGCCTTGTTTGCTGCTGTATCCCCAGCATGTAGAACGGGGCCTGGCTCTTAGTAGGCGTGCAGTCCACATTTGCTGAATGAATGAATGTTTCTGCCTTACTTGCTGCTTCTTTAAAGGATTAAATGTGGCTTGTCCTGTGTTCCCCAATCCCTAACTGCTAGCTCCCACCAGGATGCCTTTTCAAGGTAGATCCTTTTCAATGTAGGCCTCTGTCTACATTCAGGGACAGAACATACACCTAGAGGTGACAGATTATCATGGAGTCTCTTTGGAATGTCAGAACCTCCAGCTCCTGCCTGGTGAAAGTACCCTGAAGTGTGAACCTCCACAGCTTCACCAAGAGAACCCCCAAGAAGTGAGTGGTGAGTGCCAGAGGGTGAGTTTAGTGAGAACACTGGGAGCTGGCCATTGACAGGAGCTTGATCTTCTCAGTAGAAGCTTGTTTATCTGTGTTTTCAAGTTTTTGTATACATCGTAAAATGATTACCACAAGCTAATTAACATATCGATCTCCTCACAGTTACCTTTTTGTATGTGTACAGTAAGAATACCTAAGATCTACTGTCTTCACAAATTTCAAGTATACAAGACATTATTACTAACTATAGTCACCATGCTGTACCTTAGGTCTCTAGAACTTATTCATCTTATAACTGCAAGTTTGTACCTTTTAACCAACATCAAGTTTTGTTTTTTTGTCTAACCCTATATCTAAGAAAACCTTTTAAAACTTATGGAATTGTAAAATGTTAGAATTCTAAGATTTTCTTTTTTTTTTTTTTTTTTCAAAATAGAGTCTCACTCTGTTGCCTGAGCTAGAGTGCAGTGGCGTCAGCCTAGCTCACAGCAATCTGAAACTCCTGGGCTTAAGCGATCCTTTTGCCCTCAGCCTCCCCAGTAGCTGGGACCATAGGCATGCACCACAATGCCTGGCTAATTTTTTCAATTTTTAATAGAGACCAGGTTTCACTCTTGCTCAGGCTGGTCTCGAATTGCTGAACTTAAGTGATCCTCCCACCTCAGCCTCCCAGAGTGCCAGGATTACAGGTGTGAGCCACCGCGCCCAGCCTCTAAGATCTTCTTACCAACATCCTCAATAGTTAGGAAAGCCAAAATTCAGAAAGTTTAAGTAACTTGCCTAAGGTCAACAGAGGCAGAGCCACTTTTAGAATTTAAGTCTCCTGACTTTTGACCAAAACTCTCTCTCTCTACCATGTTTGTATTCTACATTTTTAATTCTACACCTATAGATGTTTTAAATATTTGTTTGATAACATTCTACAGATTTATCCTTTCCCCCATGGTAACATTTTCTTCAGTATCCTCTCTGCTTCTAATCTTTTAATCATTTTAAATGTAGCTTTAGGTGTAAAAAGATTCTCTCCATTTGGAGCTCACCCACCCTTGTGTAGGGCTTTCTCACTTTCCATATTTGGGCTTCTTCTCTAGGTAAGCATCCCAACTGTTGGTTGTATTTCAGTTCTATGGAGGCCTCTGGCAGTAGGGTAAGCCATGCAAAGAATGCAAAGTCTGTGTGTGCAGATTCATTGAGGAAAGAATACAAAAGCACACAGACACTCCTTTTCTTTTTATTTATTTTATTTTATTTTTTTAAGCCAGTCAAATTTAGCAGTGGGGGGTTGAATACCAACTTTAGTGACACGAATGTTAATAAGTTCTGATAACCCACTACCATCGGACCAGCCCAGACACTCCTTTTCAAAGAGGAGACCTTAGAACTTTATAGAGGAATATTTTTAACTCTTAGGGAGAGAGGGTGCTACCATTTTCCCTCCAGTATTTGTTGAAAGCTATTGCCTCCCTTTCCTGGAAAATGCATGCACATAAAAAATTCTGCACATGATTTCAGGGGATTGGTTTACCAATGACCATATTATCGATCTGTGAATATTGATATTTGGATAGTAAGGACAGAATAAATGGTTCATGTAATCAATGATATGAGAACATTAGAGGGAAATAAAATATATAGGGCTCAGATTATTTGTGATATTTACCCTTTGCAGCATAAACAGAATTTGATATTTCCCTATGTTCATGGCTGATTGTCCTATTATAGTTCTTCAGTTACAAAAATCCGCCGCTGCATGAAGCCCCAATGTTTTATTTATGTGAAGAAGTTTATAGGTGGTAAAGAACTCTACAGTCTTGGGAATTGGGAAAACTTTCCCAGAGTGGTGAGCCTGGTATTGAGCCTTGAAGGATGGCAGGATTTGGAGTGGAGCAAAAATGAGATAAGCATTCTTATTTACCTTTGAGATGATGAACATGTATCTGCTGAAATTGGTTTTATTCCATTTGGATTAGAGAAGAGAGAGGGGTAATGAAGAATGGAGGTGAGTGGTTGTCAGAATAGTGATGGTAATTGACAGATAACAGTGGTTGTAGAATATAAGATTCTTTAATGTAAGTGAAGACTTAAAAAACTGCATGACGTGGCTCATAGAGCTGGACTCCAGCATTCTCCTGGGCAGAGGGGTGTTTTCCCTTGATCCTCTAAGCCCCCCATGAGGATGTACCACTGCAGTGGTATGTATGATATGGGGATAAAGATACTCTAAAGATACTTTCTGGTCCTTCAGAAAGTACACCTACTCATTCCGAAGGCCTTTTTATAACCTCTTAGCCCTCCCAAATTTTCTGGAGACTCTGACTAAGGACTGGCCTGCCTAGTAGTTATAAACCCAGCACATTTCTCCAGGTTACCTGAGACCAGATGAGTCGAAGATCAGTTTTCCAGGCCTAGCTGCATCCCATCCTCCTATGCTGGTATTTTCAAAAGATAATAAGTCAACCAGCATGGCTAGAGGGTAGGGTTTCTTTAGGGAAAGATTGATTAGGGGGAATGGGAAGTTAGTTGGGGCCATATTAGAGGTCTTTAAATTGGAACCAAGAAGTTTACACTCCATCAAACTTGGCTTTGATAAAATTGGGTGTCCTTGAAGCCCTTTTTTTAAATAAAAAATACGATTTTTAGTAGTTGTGCTTGCTATTTGTATGTGCATGATATTTCATTCTCACCTGTCATGAAATACTAGATTTATTAATAAAATGAAAACTCTTGAATATTTTTGCCAGTCTCAATTATAATTGATTCTTAATGTCAGATACATTGTTAAGTGTTCAGATATGTTGATGGAGAAATAAAGGGACCTTGAGATATCATCTGGTTCATTGCAACTTAAGCCCATTTTCTCCTGTTCTGTCTTTGGCAGAGATGTACAGCAATAAAGTGTTGTTTGTAATGAATTTTCAAATGCTTGAAAACATTTCTTTGCTCCTTTCCCAGGGTTAACTCTAAGGCCCTTCTAATGCCTTCTACCTCAGGAGCAAACACAGGTCTGATCTGATCTTTGCTCTCTCAGATTGTGTTGCCTTTGATCTCTTTCCTCACTGCATTATATCTTTACCTCCTTCCATTTTCTGTTGCCACCTTCTCCCTTCTCAACTTAGCCCTTTTTATATCAGCAGACTTGCTTTATTTTACCACTGTGCTCTTTAAGCTGTTTGGTTTGGCATAGTAAAAGTGAATTAGAGAAAGGCTGTTTTTTCCAGCAAGCTATATTACCTTTAGAAATGAAACAACAGCACTAAAAAGATTCCACTGTGATCCATTGAGTCCAGAACAAAGAAAAATGATGCTATCTATGTTCTATGTTATATTTTGGGTTAGAATTACCATGTGAGCTCTTCATTTGGTAACTTTGTGCTCCTCGTATTGTTGCTTATCTTGAAAAATAATAATGCCTTGCCTTATGTGGGGTCTTCCACTTTATAGGGGGCTTTTGTGTTCATTATCTCGTTTAATCTTCATTAACCCTGTAAAGTAGATTATGTTCTTATTGTACAGATAAGGAATTAGAGATTTAGAGATTTAGACATTCAGCAGTGTCTGAGTTTAACCCAGCCAGGTCCCAGGTGAGGAGGGTGCCCAGGCTTTAGGATCTTCAGTAGTGGCCCTTCTTTCTGGCCACCTGTTGTTTGCCCTTTTCTTGGCTGACACTTGTCACCCTGAGAGGCTTTCAATCTCTCTGCCTTCACGTTGTCACAGAATATTACGCACCATGTGTACATCAACCAAGGAGCTGATATTGATTACATGCCACTGCTTCATTTCATTAGAGAGGCTGTGACAGGCCCAAGGTCACACAGCTGTAACTGTGACCCAGTTCTTTTGATATCAAACCCAGTTTATATCTGCATTCTATTTCTCTAGTTAATCTATAAACACATCGAAAGCAAAAAACATAGCTTGTACCTCTCTTCTTTGCATCAAGTACACTGTTGTGCATATAGTCAATGTTCAATTAAGGTTTGATGCTGATGATTGTTTTGGTTTCTGCGGAGTTTAGGTTTTCTCACTTCCTTTGGGTATCTTGGATGGCTGTTTTCTGGCCTTTAATTCTCCTGCCCATGCTCTCTACCTGTCTACTCTGTCTGTGATCTCATTGTCAGGCAACTCTTTCCTCATATTTAGATATTTCAAAGCTATCTCTTTCAGGAAGTCCCATCCTCACCCCTAACCATGATTGGACAATTTAAAGAGGGAACTCTGGCTACTCTGACAATATTTGAATTTCTAAAGATACAGATGTTCTCCCTTATAGTCAGTATTCAGAGATGAACCTTAAATACAAAAATTAACAAATGAAACATGCCTGACCACAGTGTCTTACAGTCTTATCAGTCTAGCTCTGATTTTGTAGTATTTCAGGTGCTTCTTCTTAGGTTAAGGTGGTTTACGAAATTGCCTCCTCCCATTATCCAAGGAACACTGTTTTTTGTCTTGAATTTTAGATGCTTAGGCATTAGAGCAATTTTAGGAGGAAAAGCGTTTCACATTGCGATATGGTATTTTGGCATCTGAATGATTGTGATCTCTGCCTTCATTCTGTATATCTCAGGAGCAGGCCAATGCTTTGCTGGAGGCCAGTAGCCTTGGGCCTCAGCCTTTAGCTTCTGTTAGAACTAGAATTATTCACTTTCTAAACTTAGCAGGCTGGAGCTGAGCCTTGTGTAACCTCTCTGCACTGTGGGAATGCTCCTGCCTTTGTTGTGTGGTAGCTACAGCAGTCCAGATCTTAGTATTGTCCTTCATGGTAGAAAACAGAGAGCATGATATTCCAAGGGTGATATGAACTGGGGGCCTGGAAGAGCCACTTTGCAGCATACATCATCTCCCTTTTCCCGGCACTCTGCACTGAGAGAAGCATTACCTCCTCAAGCTGCAGGACAGGAGGAAGCGAGTCCAGAAAGAAAAGTTATAGCAAAGAAGGACTTCTAGAGGTTTAAATGCATGCTTTGCCACCTGCCAACTGTGTGACCTGGGCAAGTTATTTAATAGGTCATTCAATTAGTCAGTCAACAATTATCTGTTTGACTTCTGTGTACTTTGCACTCAGCTTTGATCCCTCTGAATCTACCTAAGATAAATGAAGACAATAATTTGGACTTTTATGATTATTGTGAGGATTGGAAATCATCTTTTTAAGTAACAACACAGTGGCTGGCACTGTGCAGTCATCATCACTGTTTTGATTATCGTAGTTTCCTTTGGGATCAGTGTCTCCTAACATGGCAGATTCTCAAAGGCTCTTCTAGCTCATGGCTAACATCTCTTCTCTTTATTTTTGCATCTTTATTTCCTTTCATCTTCCTTTTTTCTGCTTTCCTGTTTCCCCTTTGCCTTGTCTCTCTCCTCTCTCTGTCTTTTCTTTCATCCCTCCATTCTCTGCTTGATCTTTCCTTTATTATCAGCTTCCTCCTCCCCTTTCTTTATTTTCATCTGTGATTTTTAATTTTTCTTTATGTGTGTAAAAGTGCATCACTGTAAAGCACCTTATGAGTTCATAAACCCCAGTCAATTTTGTGGGTGAGAGACCCAAGGTCTGTCAGATTAGAATTCTCGACAGAATAAAAGCAGTTGTGATGCTCTATCTCAGAGAGCAAGATCTGCATCTTAACTTATGGATGTTTAACAAACATAAGAAATTTGGTGGAGGAGGCTGGGTTCCCAACAAAGGCAACTCTTAAAGGCCATCATGTCTCACTTAGGACTCTTGTCTCCTCTCTCTACAGGGCCTGTTCCCCAGGTACTAGCCCATCTCCAGGAAGAAAGACCCAGAGACAAGACAGCAGTGTCTGAATTTAACCCAGCCAGGTCCCAGGTGAGGAGGGTGCCCAGGCTTGTAGGAACTTCAGTAGTGGCCCTTCTTTCTGGCCACCTGTTGTTTGCCCTTTTCTTGGCTGACACTTGTCACCCTGAGAGGCTTTCAATCTCTCTGCCTTTACGTTGTCACAGAATATCACGCACCATGTGTACATCAACCAAGGAGCTGATATTGATTACATGCCACTGCTTCATTTCATACCATATTTAAGAATCACATCCAAATCTCAAGGCATGGGAGTGAGAGGTGGAATTAGGCCCCTGGTTTCAGAAGGTGCCTCCACTCATTTGATGCTGAGTGACTGATGTTTTGTCTTTTGGAGTCTCTGGTTTCTCTCCCCAGCCCGAGACCTTTTCTCACACTCCTTTATGTTCTCAGTGTTCGCCACATATCCAATCAGTGTTTGGTGATGATAATGGAAAAATTCTGTATATCCAAGGTAGAACTTCACGTCTTGTGAACTCACTCACTCCCATGAGACTGCAGTATCCCTCCATGAGGGCATATCCCTAATGACCCACCACCTCTCAACACAATTACATTGGCAATTGAATTTCAGCATGAATTTTGGTGGGGACAAAACATATCCACTCTCTGGGAGGCCGAGACGGGCGGATTGTTTGAGCTCAGGAGTTCGAAACCAGCCTGAGCATGATCGAGACCCCGTCTCTACTAAAAATAGAAAGAAATTAATTGGACAACTAAAAATATATAGAAAAAATTAGCCGGGCATGGTGGCGCATGCCTGTAGTCCCAGCTACTCGGGAGGCTGAGGCAGGAGGTTCGCTTGAGCCCAGGAGTTTGAGGTTGCTGTGAGCGAGGATGACGCCACGGCACTCTAGCCTGGGCAACACAGTGAGACTGAAAAAAACAAAAAACAGAAAACAAAACATATCCAAAGAGCATGGCTCTTTGTAGATGTAATCAAGTTAAGATGAGGTCATAATGGATTAAGGTGAGCCCTAAATCCAATGACTGGTATCCTTATAAGAAGCCCATGTGAAGACAGAGAGACACACAGGGAAAATGCCACATGACAACTGAGGCAGAGATTCGTGTGATGCATCTACAAGCCAAGGAACACCAAGACTTGCCAACAACCACCAGAAGCTCGGAGAGAGGCAAGGAAGCTACTCCCCTACAGCTTTCAAACAGAGCATGGCCCTGTTCATACCTTGATTTTTGAACTTCTAACCTCCAGAAGAGTGAGAATAAAATTCTGTTGTTTTAAACCATCCAGTTTGTGGTACTTTGTTATGAGAGCCCTAGGAAACCAATATAGATTTCAAGACAAATTACAGATAGAAAAGGGGGAGAAAATAAGCAGGTGTGACATTACAAGCATATGTCTTTTTGTTGCACTCTGCTTTATTGCATTAGCAGATACTACAGTTTTTACAAATTGAAGGTTTGTGGCAACCCTGCATCAAGCAAGTCTATGGGCATCATTCTTCCAACGGTATGTGTTCACTTCATGTCTGTGACACATTTTGGTAATTCTTGCAATATTTTAAACTTTATTATTATTATCATTATATCTGTTATGGTGATCTGTGGACAGTGGTGATCTTTGATGTTACTATTGTAGTTGTTTTGGGCACCATGAACCACACCCATATAAGACAACAAAATTAATTAACAAATCGTGTGTGTATGTGTGTGTGTGTGTTTTAACTGATCCATTGACCAGCTGTTCCCCCATCTCTCTCCCTCTCCTTGGGCCTCCCTATTCCCTAAAACTCAATAATATTGAAATGAGGTCAGTTAATAACCCTCTAAGTGTTAGAGGGTTAATAACCCTTTAAGTGTTCAAGCAAAAGGATGACTGTCACATTTCTCACTTTAAATCAAAAACTATTATAGAAATGATTAAGCTCAATGAGGAAGTCATGTCCAAAGCTGAGATAAGCCAGAATATAAGCCTCTTGCACCAAATATCCAAGTTGCGAATGGAAAGGAAAAGTTTTTGAAGGAAATTAAAGGTGCTATTCCAGTGAACACACAAATGATAAGAAAGCGAAACAGCGTTATTGCTGATAGGGAGAAAGTTTTGAGTGGTTTGCATAGAAGATCAAACGAGCCACAACATTTCCCTAAACCAAAGCCTAATCCAGAGCAAGGTCCTAAGTTTCTTCAATTCTGTGCAGGCTGAGAGGCAAGGAAGCTGCAGAAGAAGAATTCGAAGCTAGCAGAGGTTGGTTCATTAGGTTTAAGGAAAGAAGCTGTCTTCATAACATAAAAGTGCAAGGTGAAGCAGCAATTGCTGATATAGAAGCTGCAGGAAGTTATCCATAAGATCTAGCTAAGATCCTTGAGCTACACTAAGCAACAGATTTTCAATGTGGATGAAACAGCATTATATTGGAAGAAGATGCCATCTAGGACTTTCATAGCTAGAGAGAAGTCAACGCCTGACTTTAGAGCTGCAAAGGACAAGTTGACTCTCTTTTTAGGGGCTTATACAGCTGACAACTCTAAGTTAAAGCCAGTACTCATTTATTATCTTGAAAATCCTAGGGCCCTAAGAATTATGCTAAATCTACTCTGCCTGTGCTCTATAAATGGAACAACAAAGCCTGGATGACAGCGTATTTGTTTAACAGCATGATTTACTGAATATTTTCAGCCCACTATTGAGACCTACTGCTGAGAAAAAAAGATTCCCTTCCAAATATTACTGCTTACTGACAATGCATGCACCTGGTCACACAAGAGCTCTGATGAAGTTGTATAAGGAGATTAATGTTGTTTTCTTGCCTGCTAACACAACGTCCATTCTGCAGCCCATGGATCAAGAAGTAATTTTGACTTTCAAGTCTTATTACTTAAAAATACATTTTATAAGGCTTTAGTTGCCATAGTGATTCCTCTGATGAATCTGGGCAAAGTCAACTGAAAACCTTCTGGAAAGGATTCACCATTCTAGATGCCATTAAGAATATTCATGATCCTTGAGAGAAGACCAAAATATCAACATTAACAGGAGTTTGGAAGAAGTTGATTTCAACCCTCATGGATGACTTCGAAGGGTTAAAGACTTCAGTGGAGGAAGTGACTGCAGATGTGGTAGAAATAGCAAGGAACGAGAATTAGAAGTGGAGCCTGAAGACGTAACTGAGTTTCTTCTATCTCATGATAAAACTTTAATGGATGAAGAGTTGCTTTTCATGGATGAGCAAAGAAAGTGGTTTCTTCTCCTTCCTCTTCTTTTTTCCCCTACTTTCCAGCAGACCAGACTTGACTGAAAAGAAAGTGATTTCTTGAGATGGAATTTACTTTTGGTGAAGATGCTGTGAACATTGTTGAAATGACAACAAAGGATGTAGAATATTACATAAACTTAATTGATAAAGTGGCAGCAGGATTTGAGAGGTTTGACTCCAGTTTTGAAAGTTCTACTGTGAGTAAAACGCTACCAAAAAGCATCATATGCTACAGAGTAATCTTTCATGACAGGAAGAATCTATCAATGCAGCAAACTTCACTGTTGTCTTCTTTTAAGAAATTGCCACAGCCACTCCAGCCTTCAGCAATCACCACCCTGATCAGTTAGCAGCCGTCAACATCAAGGCCAGGTTCTCCACTAGCACAAAGATTACTCACTGAAGGCTCTGATGGTTGTTAGCATTTTTTAGCAATAAAATGTCTTTTAATTAAGGTATGTACATTGGGTTTTTTTTAGACATAATGCTATCGCACACTTAACAGACTACAGTATAGTGTAAACACAACTTTTATGTGCACTGGGAAACCAAAAAATTGTGTGACTCACTTAATTGTGATACTCTATTGCAGAGGTCTGGAACTGAACCTGCACTATCTCCAAGGTATGCCTATATTTAAATGAGGTGGGCTTTTTAGTATTAATATCAAAATAATTCTCCGTTTGAAGTTTGGGATGGAGTAGTAATATGGTAAAGAGAAAACATATCTTCTGTCTTGAAACTCCCCTCCTTGTCAAAACAGACATTCAGTCTGTTAAAAGACCGAGTACTGTATCCTTTTTCAGGCAATGGGAAAGAGAGTGTAGATTGGGAAATGAAACAAAATATCAAGAGGTTAATAAAAAGCCATTTGGTAGGCCTTTGGAGATAGTGTCATACAAAGATAGAAAACCACAGACAACCTCCAAAATAAATATTTCAGGGTATAATTTTTCCAACCTAGAAATCTTATCATTGCTAGGTTTGAAATATTTTTAAATAATCTTTACTAATGAAATTCAGTGAGATCTCTGCATTTATATTAGGTTCCAAATCTGTTTAAAAGGAGTCTCAAGATTCCTCCATTAGTTATTTGTAATTGGTTTAACTATATTTGTAGTGGCTATAATATTGTATTGAAATGCTCTTCAACCAAATACCTAGTAGAAAATGCTATAAGACAGTGTGTAGAATAGTCTGAGTAAATCAACTATTGTGACAATGTCTTTATTCTATGTAAACTTCCTTCTTTGTAATGTTCTTGAATTACCAGTGTTTTTAGTATCACCCTATAAAAACTCTCTTATACTTAAGTGCAGCTGATTTATATTGATTGTAGGTTTGGTTCAGCAGGACACTTGAAAGTCCTACAGGATGTGGGACAGTTCTTTGTAGTGTGGGAACATCCCACGCATTGCAGAATGACTAACATCTCTGGCCTCATCTTATGAATGGCATTGGCACAAGGTGGTGGGGATCATTGTTACAACCAAAAATGTTCCCACAAATTTATAGAATGCCTTGAGGGGTTGGTACCACTGGTCTACAGTGTGGTATTCAACACCCTTCACAACTGGACCCCTTATCCTTACCACAGTGAAAACTAAGAGGCCATTTTTTTGTTTCTTTAGACATCAGTGAAGACTGAGGAAGAAACAGCCCAGGCCCCTGCCCCACAGGAGTGGCCACATCTGAGTCTGGCTCAGAGGAACCTCTGTGGGAACTCAGCTGAGGAGAAGGCTGCAAGCCTTGGTCTGATGAGTAAGGATAGGCCTCTGGCTAGTCCCCTGCATGTGCTCTCCTTTTCCCACCCCTGACCCTGAATTGGCCATTGGGAGACCACATTTCCTATAGACCCTCACCCTCCCCTTTCCTTCTTCTGGCCTCTGCCTGCTGACTTCTCTCAGCTCTTACCATTTCGTATCCCTCCCAATCACATTTTCTTCTTCTGTTGCTACTCACCCAGCTTAATGATTCTTGTTATCTTCTCTGCTCATCCCTCCCTATTCCCTGATTCTCAGTGACTCTTCCTTTGTATCCCCTTTTCTTCCCTAGTGAGGCTCCCATATGACTTGTCATTTCAGATATCCCTTCATACTTGGAAGCCCCATGAACACCTCTGCCTGTTCCCTTCTTCTTTACTTCAGAGGAAGTTCTCTTTACTCTCTGAGAACACAACTGTTCATGTTTAATTTTCTTTAAATGTGCTCTGCCCTGTTGGACCCTCTCCCAGCTGGGCTCTTGTACTGTAATTGACTTTTCTTATCACCTTCCCACACTGTGCCATATTTTGTAAGATTGATGAAACTGTATACCCCCGAGACACCTATTGATTTGTTTTTGATTTAATTTGGAACATCTATTCCCTACCCTACAGGTTGTTTTTTCAAAATTTATAGATATGACATTCAAATCATTAATGTATTATTTTAGCTGAAGAAATTGTAACTAAAGATGGATTGTTTAATGCAAAGCAAGAAACTTCTGAAGAAATGAAACAAGGTTGGGAGGCCTCAGGAATACCCAACAGGTGAGTGTCCATGGTCCTGAGTGGATCAAATCCTGGAGACATAAGAAGAAATTGGAATGGAACTAGAGAAACCAGTTGGTCAAGAGCCTGCTTCCCTGGAATAATAGAGAATGAGTGCCACTGTCACTTCTATGATCATAGGAGGCCTGATGCCAAGAACGTGACCTATTGAATATTGTCAATATACAATAATTATACAAAACCTTCATTTGGCACAGTTTCCTCTAAGAATCCTGTCCTGACTCAGGGTATCCTGCTTAATCACTCTTCCCTGGGGTCCTTTTACATATTTTTGGAGCTGCAGATAAAGAAGCCAGAAGACAGAGAATTTAGATGAGAGTAAAGGCTGCAGGTGAAGCTGCCATGACAGTTAAGAAAGAAATATCATCAGAACTGGAAGAGGACTTAGTGAGGCAAGTAGGGTATTTTCAGCCTTCAGTAGAAGACTCGAATAAGGAAGAGATCAAAAGGAATGTAGCTGATAAAAAAGGAGAAATTAATGATAGTAGTGGGCACTTCATAAGTGTTGTTTGTGGGAATGAGTGAATATGTAACATAAATACTGGTAAAGCAGGGACCAAATCACAAGCAGAGGGTTGGCTTCTGGTGAGGCCATTAACTCTTCAGAGACTCAAGAAAAGAGGAGAAAGGAAATAAGGCAGGATAATTAGGCTAAAGAGCAGAGCAGCGAGTAAGTAGGGCTTTATTGACATTTGCTCATCTTAGGAAAACAGGGAGCTAAATCTCTGCTAAATAGAAATGTCTTGAAGCTTAAGAAGAGAAGTGAAATTTCTCGTCTCTCTTTCATTAACCTAGTGAGGACTGAGCCAAGCTCCACTAAGGAAGAGAAATAATGTTCAGTAACTTAGTGCAGAGCTATAACTGGAGAATAGGAATCTGTTACTGTGCCTTTTGGGGGCATTCAGCACCAGCTAACTGAAACTGTGACCCATGACTCACAGTGCCTATAAGAATAAAGATATCTTATTGTTTCACATAACAAAAAGTCTGAAGGTAGGCTGTTCTCGGTTTGGTACAGCAGCTCAACCATTATGTCAAAGATCCAGCCCCACCTACATCCTTGCATCCCTCCTCTAGTCCCCTATTGTCACCCTACTTTCTTACCTCACTCACGCTTTTTCCCATTTCCTTCCTCACAATATTGGGCTTAATACACTGTATCTCGTGGAATTTAGATTTCAGCAGTGGAAAGGCTCAATGTCATGACAGTATTGACTGAAGAGGTGGATGTCAGGGAACTCTTTACGATGGATGTGTTGAATACACATAGACATTGAAGACACCCAGGATAATAAATGCTTTAAGTAAATATATGTAGTGTAAATTATATTAAAATATACTCTTTTCACTGCTTTTTTGCCCCTATGTCTTCTAAAACTAGACTAGTTTACTGATAGAACACTAGTAAATGAAATGCAAATATCTAGAAATAAGATAGAAGTTTGTATAAAATAATGCTTTTCATCTTAGTAACTTTAGTAACTTTAGCTTTACTTCCTTGTAAACCTCATAAAAATCAATTCAAGTGCAATGAGCTGAGTTTCTTCTTTGTTTCTTACCAGAGCAGTATGTCCACCAGATAAATGTAGCACTAGAAAAAGCTAAGTCCTTCCATGTTCAGAAATTCTTTGAGACATGTGAGGATGCCCAGTAAATAACAACCTTCTTCCTTGTCCAAGTACCAAACCAATTGACGGGGACACAGGATTAAAACAGATGGTTCTGGAAGCCTTAACTCTATTATTGTCAGACGCTAGAGTGGATAAAGCAGCTCAGAGGCAGAGCTAAATAGGCTCATACTGGCAGAGGACAAGTGCAGCAGATGTCCCCCTGCACAGTCCTGCCGATGCAACTTGGGGCAAAAAGGAGCATGGGATATCTGGATCCTTCTCCTAAAGAGGACAGAGGAAGGGGCTGCACCATGGATGCCCAGTTCCTTTCCCCAGATTCGACAATTTCTTACGTCATAAGAAATGAGTGAGAGGTGGAGAGAGGCCAGAAATGTTAAGTCTAGCCAAAGTCCTCCCCATGGAAACAAGAGGAGTGAGAAGTAAGTAATCCTCTCCTGCCAAAAGATCTAGGCTTTAGTGGATTTCTCATCTATTAAAGAATAACGCTGAGGTTTTTTTTTTTTCCTTCTTTCTATGTTGTCCAGGCTGAATTCAAACTCCTGGGCTCAAGAATCCTCTGGCCTGAGCCCCCCAAGTGGCTGGGAAAGACTGAAGATTTTTATAACGTATGCTCTTTTTTCTTTCCCAGAGATCATGCACCCCAGATCCCTTATATTCCTGTCCCTACTGAAAGGACAGTTGTACATTTGAACACTCTGAAGGACCGTCACCCTGGTGACTTATGGACCCGGACACACATTTCATCCTTGGAATATGCTGCAGGAGATATTACCCGAAAAGGGAGAAAAAAAGACAAAGCTCGAGTGAGTGAACTACTCCAAGGCCTCGCATTTTCTGGTGACTCAGATTTGGAGGAAGATAATGAGCCTGAGACCCAGCCTGCTCAAAAGAAGCTAAAAGTGTCAAGTGTCCCAGAAAAGAATTGGACCAAAAGAGACATTAAACCCAACTTTCCAAGCTGGTCAGCCCTGGATTCTGGACTTTTGAATCTCAAGAATGAAAAGTTGAACCCAGTAGAGCTCTTTGAATTATTTTTTGATGATGAAACATTCAACTTAATTGTCGGTGAAACCAATAATTATGCTTCTCAGAAAAATGTCAGCTTGGAAGTCACAGTTCAGGAAATGAGGTGTGTGTTTGGTGTTCTGCTTTTGAGTGGGTTTGTGAGGCGTCCCAGAAGGGGACTGTATTGGGAAATCCCTGATGCTGATCAGAACTTGGTTAGAGATGCTATTAGAAGGGACAGATTTGAGTTGATTTTCTCATACCTGCACTTTGCAGATAATGGCCACCTAGATCAAAAAGATAAGTTTACAAAACTGAGGCCTCTCATAAAGCAAATGAATAAAAATTTCCTCTTGTATGCTCCTCTAGAAGAATACTATTGCTTTGATAAGTCAATGTGTGAATGCTTTGATAGTGACCAATTCCTGAATGGAAAGCCTATTAGAATTGGCTATAAAATTTGGTGTGGCACAACCACACAGGGTTATCTGGTTTGGTTTGAACCCTATCAAGAAGAATCAAGTATGAAGGCATATGAAGATCTTGGCCTTGGGTTAGGTGAAAATCTAGTGATGAACTTTGCTGATGTTCTTTTAGAGAGAGGTCAATATCCCTATCACCTGTGTTTTGATAGCTTCTTTACAAGTGTCAAATTAGTGTCAGCCTTGAAGAAGAAGGGAGTGAGGGCAACAGGAATGATTCGTGAAAACAGGACTGAAAAATGCCCCCTTATGAATGGAGAACATATGAAAAAAATGAAGAGGGGGTATTTTGATTTCCGAGTGGAAGAAAATGATGAGATAATTTTGTGTCGTTGGTATGGTGATGGCATTATCAGTCTGTGCTCCAATGCTGTAGGCATAGAACCAGTTAGTGAGATAAGTTGTTTTGTTGATGATGAAGAGATCCCTCAGATAAGTCAACCATCCATAGTGAAAGTGTACAATGAAAGCAAGGAAGGTGTAGCTAAAATGGATCAAATTATTTCCAAATATAGGGTGAGAATAAGAAGCAAGAAATGGTACTCAATTTTGGTGAGCTACATGATTGATGTAGCCATGAACAATGCATGGCAACTACACAGAACCTGTAACCCAGGTGCCTCTCTAGACATCTTGGATTTTCGGAGATGTGTTGCACATTTCTACTTGCAACACAATGCTAATCTGTCAGATTAAGGCAGATAAATGGACACAATGCAGACATTAATAAGACATAACAAAATGATAACTACACATTAGATTGTACCCTTCCAAAGCAAATCTGATGTATGTAGTGAAATTAACTAATTAAGTAATATTTTAAAAATCAGACATTTATATAAAGTTTCAAAGACTTGTAACAAATAATGTTAAAAATTATCTGAGAAAATGTTGAACTCCAGTGGTACCCTTTCTCTATGTCTAATTTTGTGTCAGACATGTGGGGAAGCATTTCTTTGTTGCATTGACTATTTTATGCATTTAAAGAATGAAATCCAGCCTCTTTTTTAAAAAAAAAAAATTTCTCTGGAGAATGCCTTTTTTTTTTTTGAGACAGGGCCTTGCTTTGTTGACTAGGATAGAATGCAGTGGCGTCATGATAGCTCAATGCAACCTCGCACTCCTGGGTGCAGGCCATCCTCCTACCTCAGCCTCCCGAGTAGCTGGGACTACAGGGGCATGCCAACACACCTGGCTAATTTTTCTATATTTAGTAGAGACGGAGTCTCGCTCTTGCTCAGGCTGGTCTCAAACTCCTGTGCTCAAGCAACCCTCCTGCCTTGGCTTCCCAGAGTGCTATGATTACAGGTGTGAGCCACTGCGCCCAGCCACATTTATGTTCTAATGTGAAGGTGTTTTAACCACTGCTCAGTAATTCTCAAAAGGACACATCTACAATCATTCACGGTGAGGGCCATAGTTAATTCTCTCATGTCTATGCTGGTTAAACTAAACATATGTGACTCAAGCTATACAAAGTAAACACAGGCTATGATAGAATGATAGAACAAACAAGAAGCCAAACATGAGAATAAATTCTTTGTCTCCTGAAGGAATGATAAATATTAATGCTGCCCACATATCTTAATTCATTCATTCCACAAGTACATATTTCATATGTATCAACTGGGTGTGAGAAGATGGATAGAGAGGATTTTGATGAAAGGGGAAATGAATAAAAACAGGCCCAAAGATTACTTATATATCTTTAGCTGGCAGTACTTTCATCTTAGGAGAAATTTTGCTTCTGACTAGTCTTTGGAATGGTGCATGGTTTTGGAGGTTCTTATTTGAACTGGGTCTTTCCAGGCAGCAGCTGATTGACTAAGGATGCCTGCAGTGCCCTCAGAGGTAATTTTTCCTTCATTATTATGTCCCTTTTATGGAAATGGGCTGGACCCTGAATCAGTAGGTTTCTTTAGAAATTATTATGGGAATTAGGACTAAATCCTCAGAGAAGAGACTTGTGGGACATAGGGCAGGAGGAGAGGAATCAATGTTTCATTAGACCATTTGAGGGCTACAGGGGGGATATTCAAAAGTTCAAAAGAAAAACACCAATAACTGATAACTTTATCTTGGCTCAGTAGAGACTGAAGCTTCTCAGACATACTCTGCCCCCCGCCCATACCAACTTGTTTGCGCCACGCCCCTTGTTCTGGCTCTACACCTCCAAGGCTTCTACCTGTCCATCTTCTGTCTTGATCCATCAATCTTTCTCTTCTACTCGCCCAACAAGGTCACAGCCTCTTCACTTTCTGGGTGATGTTCTCTCACTGAGGTCTGGAGTTCCTCAGGCAGGATGATCAGGAACTGCTCCAGCGCCAGCAGCTCCAGGTGTGGTCAGGCTACAACCTCTGATGACAGATCTTGCAGAGATTGCTCAGAGTCACTCAAGGCCCAGGGCAATCATGGTAGCAGAGGTACCTGAAGTGCTCTCTGCAGATTTCCTAGTATGAAGGACTCTTCCTCAAACTCTGGATTCCTGATTCCACGTTGTGGCCAAGCTGCTTTTTTCCACCTTGACTTTTGAAGCCCTTTTCTGTACCTCAAGGAACTGGCATGGCCACAACTAGGACTTCTCTTGGTTCTCCAGATAGTCTGAGCCTAGAAAATTTAGTAGCACGTTTACTCTGCCTATACTCTGGGATTCAGGAAGACTCCTATTCAGCATCTAGTCTTCAGGGGTAGTCCTAATTTATTGAAAAATGAAATATATAATAAATATATATGTGTATATATAAACACACACACACAAGGGATTAGTATCCAAAATACAAAAAATTTCTACCCACTGATAAGGAGAAGTTAAAAAGCCCAAAGATACCATTACAAACCCAATAGCTTGGCAAATATTTTTAAGTTTGATAATGGGCAAGGAAATAAGATAATAACCATACTATGTGGTGGGAATGTAAATTAGCACAGCCAATTTGAAGGCACTTTAATGGTTTTAAAATTTTATTAATAAATTCACATATGATCTGATATTTTAATTCTGTCATTCCCCACTGTCTTTGAGAACTGGGATACTTGACATGGGAGTAAAGTGTGGGAGGCAGCCTCTAAAATGTTTCCCAATGATCCAACTTCTTAGTATTCAAGGCCCGTATAATCCCCTCCTTAAATAACTTGCTTCTAATTGATAGACTACAGCAATGTTGAGAGAATGTCACTTCTGTGATTAGGTTACAAAAAAACCGACTTCTGTCTTCTAGCAGATGCTCTCCCTTGGAGGTTTTGATGAAGCAAGCTGTCATGTTAAAGAGGCCTGCGTGAAAAGGAACTGAATTCCTGTGAACTACCAACTCACAGGAAATACAGAAGACAGAAAAAGATGTTAAACTACACTACAGAGATACGTTCATCAAAATGCATACAGTGAGCAATTACAGGATGAACACTCTTTTTTCCCCCTCAAAAAATACAATGCAATGGGAAAAAAATGAAATGGAGGGGAAACCCGTAGATTAAAAGAGACAAGATGTATCAGGCAGACATTCTTTTTGCATATCATGGGGGATCTTGATTCAAACAAATGTAAAAAACTTATGTTTGGCCGGGCGCAGTGGCTTACGCCTGTAATCCTAGCACTCTGGGAGGCTGAGGCAGGTGGATCGCTCAAGGTCAGGAGTTCGAGACCAGCCTGACTGTCTCTACTAAAAAATAGAAAGAAATGATCTGAACAACTAAAAATATATATATAGAAAAAATTAGCCGGGGCCGGGCACGGTGGCTCACGCCTGTAATCCTAGCTCTCTGGGAGGCCAAGGCGGGCGGATTGTTTGAGCTCAGGAGTTCGAGACCAGCCTGAGCAAGAGCGAGACCCCATCTCTACTGAAAATAGAAAGAAATTAATCGGACAACTAAAAATATATAGAAAAATTAGCCGAACATGGTGGCGCATGCCTGTAATCCCAGCTACTCGGGAGGCTGAGGCAGTAGGATCACTTGAGCCCAGGAGTTTGAGGTTGCTGTGAGCTAGGCTAACGCCACGGCACTCACTCTAGCCCGGGCAACAGAGCGAGACTCTTTCTCAAAAAAAAACAAAAAAAACTTATGTTTATAAGAACTGGAAATTTAAACATCTATTGCATATGTAATGATAGAGGAATAACTATTAAACTTTTAGGTGATAAAAGTATTATGGTTATGTTTTTAAAGGGTTCTTATTTATTAATGATATATACTGAAATATTTACAGGTAAAATAATATATCTGGAAGTACAAGGCATGTCACTGCAGTGTTGTTCCAAATAGTTAAAAGTGGGACACAACCTCAGTGTGTAGCAATAGATTTGCTGAATGAACTGTGCTCTCAATTCCAAGTAGGGTAGTTGTTAAAAAGAAATCCAGCATAGATGGACAGCATTGACCTAATATTTTGTAGTTTTGTGGGTATAGAAGGCAAATCAATGAGGGAGCAGACTTTGACTTTATCTGAAATGGAGTCAAGGCTAGATGCAGTGGCTCCTGTGTGTAATCCTAATATTTTGGGAAACCAAGATGGGAAAATCACTTGAAGCTAGGAATTAGAGACCAACTGCCTGAGCAACATAATGAGAACCCTTCTCTACAAAAAATAAAAAAATTAGCCCAGGGTCGTGGTCTGGCCTGTAGTCCTAGCTACTTGGGAGGCTGATGCAGAAGGAACCCTTGACCCCATGAGTTCAAGGCTGTAGGGAGCTACCATCCAGCCACTGCACTTGTGGGGCAGGGTGAGGTGGGGAGGAGTGTGGAGCAAGACCCTGTAGAAAAGAAGGGAAAGAAAGAAAAGAAAAGAAAGAAAAAGGAGGAAGGAAGGAAGGAAAAGAAAAAGGAGAAAGGAAGGAAGGAAAAGAAAAGAGAAGAAAGAAAGAAATGCGATCAAGAGCACAGTGGGTGCCTCTGCTGACTACAAGCTTTGTGACTTTGGGAGAGTGACTTAATCTCTTTGTGCCTCAGTTTCCCCCTCTTTAAAATGGAGTTAATTATCACGTTTAGATCATGTTTGAGGATTAAATCAGTCAATACATGCTAAGCAACTAGAATTGTGGCAGGCTTATGGTAAGAACTACGGAAGTCTGTATTATTACTACTGTATTTATTCCTGAAAAGCCAGCATTTACTAGCCACGGTTTGTGACGCCCTAGTCACTCCTGGGCTTAAGCGTGGAGCCGAATGCGCCCGTCCTGCTCGCCCGAGGACTCACACTGGGCGGGCCAAGCTCCGACCAAGACTCTTCAACTCCGTGGTACCTGGGCGAACACCGCACGAGGGACCCCCTGCCCCCTCCACCGCGGGCGAACACTCCTGCTGCCTCTCTAGGCGGCTCAGAGAATATTTCATCTCGTTGACCAAGCGGTGGGCCCATTTAGGGCAGAGGCAAGCCGGCGACTCTCTCCTTGCCCCATTCCCCAAACATCCTGGGATCTCTTGGCTCTTCCCTTCCAATTCCTAACCGCCCCCACCCCGCCCTACTCGCTCCACAAATGGATTTCCATTTACCTGTATTGCCTTACATTCTGAGATCTCTCTCCTCACCCACCTAATCTTCATGTCTTTCCAAAGGGCACAGAGAGGTGAAGTAACTTGTCCACAGTTACACGGCTAGATAGTAACAAACAACAACTGTGCTATGTCACCAAGTAGCAACCTTGACTGTGTCTCCCATTCTCCCACCCCTTCACTTTCCCAGCCCTTCCCCCCACCAGGCTCCAGCTGCCTCCAGAATCCCTGCACTTCTGCCCTCTCACTCTCCAGCCTTTCACACCCATCCATGAAGATCACATGACCTGCAGGATTCTATGCATTTCTTCCTCTTGTGTACCAACAGGTTATCTGCTGCACCCCATATGCATCACATATGTTTTCTAGATAAGGAAGAAAAGAATAATTTTCCAGATTGTAAAACAAAGTTTCCAGGTACTTAATAGGAAAGATCACTAGAAAGGGAATCAGTCAGTCTTGAATGCAGACCTTTGCCACCTCACAGGCATGTGACATCAACAATCCACTTTATTTCACCATGCTCAGCTTACACAACTATGAACATGAATGGTAAATACCGATGCCTTCCTCTTCTAGGGTGATTGTGAGGATCATTTGACCAATCCAACAGGAAAGCTATTTTTATTCCAAACATTAGGGCCTTTGCACTGCCTGATCCCTCTTCCTGGAACACCCTACTCCCAGATAGCATCGGGCTGACTCTCTTATCTCCTCCACATCTTAGTTCAAATGCCTCCTTCTCAATGAGGCCTCCCTGACCACCCTATATAATGAAACCTTACTCTTCCTTTAAGCAGCTCCACTTTCTTCTAAGTATACTGTATAATTTAATTACTATGATTATTGTTTATTACCCACCCCCCACCAGAATGTAAACTCTGTGAGGCAGGAACCTTTGTCTACTCTATTTGCTGATGTGTCCCAAGCCCCTACCATGGTGCCTGCTGGCCCAAAGCAGGTGTGCAGTGGATGCTTGTGGAATGACTGTGTGGCCCTATCCACAATCCGAACCACCCTTCTAGTCTCTTGGTACTTCTTTGATCACAGGCACTGAAAGTCCTTTTTGTCACTATCAATGGGACTGAATGCAGAGAAGTGGTGGCATCAGCTACTATAACACTTTGGACCAGATTGGTGAAACAGAATCTGAAAAAAATGAACCATTCCCAAATTCTTTCAACTTTCTCTTTGCTGTAGGCTTGCCCTATCAGGCCCTTTTTTCTCCCCCATCCCTTTCCTCTCCCTCTCTCACCTATTTGGGAGGTCCCTCCTTCCCTTACTTTTTTGTCCTTTACCCTTTTTGATCTCTATTTTGTGGCTACTTTCTCTTCTATGAGCTTTTCTTTGCCTTTCTGAGTAGGTGAGAGAGGAAGGGGCTGCCTGAGCACTGGGGTTGGAGTCACAGAGGGCCCAAGCAAAGCTTCAGTGTTGAAGATAAGTGTGGCATGTAGTAGCACCATAGGTAAGGACATCTCAGCTGGAACCTTGTTCCTGTGGCCTGAGCAGCTCAGAGAGCCCAAGAGAGCACTGAGAGTGAGGATCGGCAGGTCTGTAGTGTGTGTATAACCACACAGCAGCTCCTTTCAACAGACTTTTATGGATCCTGTTTAGACTTCCTGGGTAAAGATTTGGCTGTATTTGCCTGTGCCAGAGCAGGAGCAGCCTAGCTCCCCAAAATCACCTCACCCCACCTGCCCGCTGTACTTCACAGGCATCTAACTCCTGTTAGGGTAGGACAGGCAGTGGGTCCGTGTGGGGAGCACAGGTTTAAGGACTACATGTTGATGTAGAGGTCGCTGGTGGAAGGATGCAAAGGGAGCTGTTATTTGCTTGGTGCCTCTAGCATATTAGATGGACCATACGAATACTCAGGGAAGTCTGGGGCCTCAATACTCAAAGTGTGCTCCATGAACCAGCAGCATCAGCATCTCCTGGGAGCTTACTAAAATGCAGATTCCTGGGCCCCTTCTGAATTTTTGAATTAGAGTCTGCACTGTAACAAGATCCCAGGTGACTTATAGGCACTCTAAAATTTGATAAGCACTATTCTAGAAAATTTGGCTTTAGCTAATTGCTAATTGTATTAACAAATGATATAGTAAAGGAATTTTAAAGAGTTTTTTGTATGATTTCTAAGCTATAAAGAAATACACACACATACAATAATATTTTTTAAATAAACTTCAAAGACAAAGGTTTAGAGCAATATACTTTTAAGCTGAACTTTTATTTCCTCTTTTGAAATTCTGATTGAGATTTTGACTGTGGAAAAAAGTATAATAAGAATGTCAGCAGAGGAATTTAATATCCAAGTGTTAACATGATACTTACAATTCCACCTACACTTCTTAAATGGTATTAAATTATTTCTTACATAAATCATAGTGCACATTTATTGAGAGCTATGTTTTAAGTGCTTTACAAGTTTGTATTTATTTAATCTTATGTATCCTATGAGGAGGGTACTGTTATCTGCTCTGTTTTACAGATGGGGAGGCTGTAGCATAGAGGCATTTTGATAAGTTGCCTAAAGTTCCACAGCTCACAAATGGACAGGTAGGATTTGAACGTGGACAGTCTGGTGCCAAAGCATGTGGTTAACCCTGACAATGAATACACTGAGCAGGCTGGTGTTCCCAGTAAGTGGCAAGCTGCCCGAGGTTAGAGGCTCCTTTTCTTTATAGAGTTACATCTTCAAAGATGCTGCTTGCAATGGCACTCAAAGTTGCTGACTAACCCCCAAAAGGCAGTGGCAAGGGAATAATGCTGACAGAAAAGACTATAAATTAAAGAGGTACATTGTGAAGAACAGAGGTTTTACAGTATGATATTACTCATTACTTATAACAAAACCAGAAAACTTAAATATGTTAATGACCTGTACTGAGAATCTGGAGTTAAGATATGAAGTGGGACACAGATTTTTATACTGTCAAGACTAGACCATGGATAACACTGCTCACAGAGGCCATTTATCACATTCCTAGAGGAGACCACAGCAATGATTTCCTGTGAAAATGCAGACAATTCTTATTTCCAAAAACTTTGTGTTTAAAATGTAACTCTTTTTTTTAAATTATAGAATATTACAGGGTACAAATTATTTAGTTACATAAATTGCTTTTGTACAGTTTGAGTCAAATTTGTAAGTGTGCCCATAACCCAGATAGTGTGCATTGTACCCATTAGGTGTGAATTTACCCATCTCCCTCCTTCCCCCTCCCACCTGCTTGATTTCTGTTGAATTTTACTACCATATGTACATGAGTATTGATCATTTAGTTCTAATTTAAACAGTGAATACATGTAGTGTTTGTTTTTCCATTCTTGTGATACTTCACTTAGGAGGATGGTCTCCAGTTCCATCCAGGTTGTTACAAAAGGTAATAGTTCACTACTTTTTTATGGCTGAGTAGTACTCCATGGTATACATATAACACATTTTATTAATCCACTAACTTACCGATGGGCACTTGGGTTGTTTCCACATCTTTGCAACCTTGAATTGTACTGCTATAAACCTTCGAGTACAAGTGTCTTTTTTATAAAATGTCTTTTTCTCCTTTTGGTAAATACCTAGTAGTGGGATTGCTGGATCATAAAATGTAACTCTTACCAAAAAAAAAAAAAAGACCCACTCTCTGAATATCCTTTGAACTTAACAATTTTGAAAAAGGATACACTGTTAGAGTTGTTTAATATTCAGTATTACTCAAAAACAGCCCCTCCATACCAATATTTTCCAAATAAGATTTGATCCCTTTAAGGGACATCAATAGAAATGAACCAAAGGATATGGAATAAGGAAGCCACCTAGAAACCCCCCACTCCCACAGTCATCTACCCAGGAGACACCAGCACATGGTTTGTAGACAAGCTACTTACTCCAAAGCAAAATAAATTTGATAAGAAAAGAATAAGCCACTTGAAAATCTTACTTTCCAAAATGGCCCCACTTAAGGGCCTGAGGGTCCATAGACTTAGTCCAATTATGTAATAGTATGGATTCTAAAATGCCTAATAAGGTTGCAATGATGACTGAAGGCTTTCCCACACTTGTCACACCCATATGGTCTCTCTCCAGTGTGGCTTCTCTGATGTTTCATAAGGAGTGTCCACCTACTAAAGCTTTTACTACACTGACTGCGTTGATAGGGTTTCTCACCAGTGTGGATACGAAGATGCTGGAAAAGCCCTGCATTCTGACTGAAGGCTTTACTACACTCATTACACTGATAATGCTTCTCTCCAGTGTGTATCCTCTGATGCTGAACAAGGTATGAGCTGAGGCGGAAAGCCTTCCCACATGCCTCACATTCATATGGTTTTTCTCCTGTATGAATTCTTCTGTGTCTAATGAGGCCATTGCTGGCACTGAAGGCTTTCCCACACTCCTTACATTGACAGGGCTTCTCTCCAGTGTGGCTCCGCTGATGTTCATTCAGGCCTGACCTCTGGCTGAAGGCCTTCCCACATTTTTCACATTTGTATGGCTTCTCCCCAGTATGGATTCTCTGGTGCTGAATGAGGACTGAACTCTGAGTGAAGCTTTTCCCACATTCATTGCACCTGTGATGTCTCTCTTCAGTGGTGTGTCCCTGCTGCTTTTCTGCCCTGCTTTCACGTTTACAAGTTTCTTTGTACCTAGAATCCAGAGGAGCATCTCTTTGGAGTCTGCTATCCTCAAAATGTTCCATTTCTTTTAAGACTTCTTGCTTCAATGCCAACTCCAGGTTTTCAGGTACAGTTTTACCACCTGGAATAATAAGTGAACCAAACAATGTCATCTCTTTCCTTTATGAAAGAATACTATCATAGATGGGAATAGAAAGATCCATATCAAACAGACACATTCTAGGAATGAAAAACTGGTGGTGTAATGAAAGAGGGGTTAAACAGAGATATTTAGGTTAGCAAAGTAAGGGGTCATCAGCACTGCTGAAATGGCTGGAGGGGGTCACTCAGAGAAAGCAAGGCTCCCAGGGAGGATGTATACAAGCAGGCACTATAGAATATTTACTACAAGGCAAGTACTGTTCTAAGTGTTTTAAATATATTAAAATACTTATTAAATCTTCAAATGACTCTGTGACCAAAGTGCTGTGATTATCCCCATTTCACAGATGCATAAGCTGAAGGTGCAAGGAGGTTACCTGACCTGCCTATTGTCACAGAATACTAAGTAGCAGTGCTTAAATTCCAACCTAGGCAATTTGGCCCCACAGTCCATAGTATTAACTATTATCCTATACAGAGCCACCAGAGATCTCATGAATGGACCTATTAAAGTCCTTACCTTGTTCTTGAAATTGGTGGAGACCAAAACATTCATATTTGAGCTGTGTCACCATGGACAGAAGCTGGATGACCATTGATTTCTGTTTGGCCTTCAGATGTACCACATCCTCTGAGAGCATTTCAGAATGTCCATGTTTGTGATCTGGGGCCTGAAGACACATAGGTATATTTGAGTTCATAAGAGGAGGACAACAAGAGCCCAAGCTAATACTCAATAAAAGAGATCACATGGAACCATATGAAACATTTTCTAAAGAGATGGCACAGTGGAAGGACCAGAGTTTAATTCCACACCCAAGTGAAGAAGGGGGAGAGTAAAGATAGCCCAAATGGTGTGGTGGTTTAAAATAAGTCCACAAGTTCTTTGACATTCCTCCTTTTAAAAGGTGGAATCTAATTTCCCTCCCCTTGAGTGTGGGCTCACTTCCGCTGAATACAAAATGTGGCAGAAGTGATGGTATATAACTTGAGTCGTAAAAAGCATTGTGCCTTTTTTCTTTGTCTCTCTTTCTCTATCTCCTCTACTCTGGAGGAAGCCAGCTGACATGTCGTGATGACACTCAAGCAGCCCTAGGGAGAGACCAACATAGCAAAGAACTAAGGCCTCCTGTCAACAGTTGGTAACTGAGGCCCCCTACCAACAACCATACCAGTGAGCCATCTTGGAAGTGGATCCACCAGCCTCAGTCATGTCATCAGATGATTATAGTCTTGGCCGACATCTTCCCTCCTCTCACCTGGTTCCCTGGCTCACTAAGCTCTTGCTCCAGACCTTCAACCACAGCCACAGCCTCTTCCTGGGTGCTCCCGTACCCAGGCCTGGAGCTCCTCAGGTAGGGTGGTCAGGAACTGCTCTAGCACCAGCAACTCCAGAATTTGCTCTTTGGTATGTGTCTCTGGCCTCAGCCACTGATGACAAAGTTCCCAAAGCCGGCTCAGAGCTTCTCGGGGACCAGAAGTCTCTTGGTAACAAAACTGCCTAAAAAGTTGTTGGGAGGCCTCCTGGCCAGAAAAGTTGTTCACTCGAAGGTGAGTTTCTTGGTCCCATATAGGGTCTTTCTCCACCTTCACAACCTTAAGTCCATCTTGTTCATCTGTTGAAGCCATTCTGGGATTACTTAGAGGCTCACTCCAGCTTGGGGTGAAGAGATAACTGTGATTTAAGATTCCCTGATTTAATCTTCTTCAGGAGAATACACCTGGTGATAGAACATTATGTATTAATGGAAATAAATAATGAAGTAGTGTGGGGAAAAATGCAAAGTATGGAAACAATGAATGCTATCATTTATGTTGATAAAAAGTATATATAAGGTGTATACTTATGTGTTTAGAAAATGGAAAAAGGCTATGGCAGAGTACATTAATAGCTTCCATTCTTCACCCTTATCCATAGCCATGTACTGTGTAGTGCCCTCACACTGTGACTCTGGGCTCAACCACATGACTTGATTTGGCTAATGAGTTATTAGCAAATATGATACAAGCAGAGGCTTGAAGGGTACTTGTATGATTGAGCTTGCTTATTCTTGCCCTCTGAAATTGCCAGAAGGCTAGCCTTCAGATGATAAGAGACATGCAGGATAGAGCCAAATCACCCCAGTGGAGCAGATGAGATCATCCGAGATCAGCTAACAGCTAGCTAAACCACCAGACATGTGAGTAGGCCTAGCCTGAGCTCTGCAGAGCTGTTTGGTCGACCCACAGCTGACTGCAGATATACAAATAAGGCCTCCTCACCCCAGGTCATCTGTGCTCCATAGACTCATGTGCCAAAGGCATGCTTATTGCTACATGCCACCAAAGTTTTATGGCTGTTTATTATATCACATTAGTATGGCAACAGATAACTGATATGGGGGAGAACCTCAGGGAAGAAAAACTAGGTAATTGTGGAATAGGAAAGCAAGGGAAATTTACTTTTCGCTGAATACCCTTTGTACTTTTTTCTGATTTTTGTACCATTTGGAATAAAGTACTTACTCCAAAAAAAAAAAAAGATAGATAAATATTAACACATGTTGAGCATCCCTAATCCAAACATTTAAAAACTGAAATACTTGAAAATTTGATACTTTTTGAGTCCTGACATATGCTCAAAGGAAATGCTCATTGGATCATTGCAGATTTAGGATTTTCAGATTAGGGATGCTCAATCCATAAATATAAATATTCCAAAACCTGAAAAAATCCAAAATACTTCTGGTCCCAAGCATTTCAGATAAGGGACACTCAACCTGTAGTAGTGATTTAAAAGCCTGGTAGACCATCAATATATGGTAGCTCTAGCTAGAGAACAGGAAAACAAAACTAGCTATAATATTGAATGATGAGTGCTATAATAGAGGCCTCGACTGAATATCCAGGGAGCAAAGAATAGGAAAAAAAAAATCTGAGCAGGTATGGAGCATTGAAAGAATGTGGCTTAGGGGCAAGTACATTTGAATTAGGCTAAAATAATGAACAGGAATTTATCAGGCAGAGAAAGGGTGATAGGAGGGGATTCAACATCATAGATCAAGCAAACATGAGCAAAGGTATTTAAGGGCACAGACAGTGGCTCCAAGGACAGACATGGCTGACAATGGCAGCTGAACTACAGAATATGGGGTGTGGGTAAAAATGTGAGACGAGATGGGGTTAGAAAGATGCATAATACTGGAATAGAAAATAGCCTTGAACTCTAGGCTAAGCTGTTTAGACTTCATTGTATGGAAAATTGAGGGGTATCAAGGATTTTATTTCATGGTCATAGCATTAGATATGTATTTTAAAAAAATATTGAGTAAGGCTGGGCACAGTGGCTCATGCCTGTAATCGCAGCACTTTGGGAGGTCAAGGCAGGAGGATCACTTGAACCCAGAAGTTTGAGACCAATCTGGGCAACACAGTGAGACCCCATCTCTACAAAAAAATTTTAAAAATACGGAGTAAGACTCAGGAAGGAAATATTAAGAATATCTTGTAGGGCTATGGCAGTTTAAGATGGGAGGTTTAATGGTGGTTACACTGATAAAATGTTTACTCTAGTGGTAGAATTTAAGTTTTATGTATGACTTTAGCCCTATGTTAATAGAATTATTAGGGTGTGAGAGTATTTGGAAGTTTTTCAATTATGCTTCACTGAGGGAAAAGATATTTATTCCTTTCATTCAAATACTGTGTGCCTACCAGGTGCCTACCATAGTATGGGGATGCTTAGGTCAAACAGTGAGAGGAAATAGACATGGTCCCTGCCTATATGGTATTTACAGTGGGAAAGACAGACTTTAATGCAATATTTACATAAAATTATGTTACAGAGTTGAGAATATGAAGAGTTACAAAGACCATGCCACTTATTTTTTATCACTGTTGAAGGCCTGCTGCATTTCCTTTTAATCCTTACTATAGTATCTATGTATTGAGTTTGTTGAATCTTCACTGCAGAAAGACTGAAAGTCTGAAAATTTCTATTTATGAATTTGCATTGGATTCCATTATTATTAAAAATGTGACTTCCGGTTTCTGGATAGCTGAACATGGCAGGCTTCCTGGAGGGTGAGGTACCCCATGCCCCATACCTTGCCCTATGAATCTCTTCGTTTTTATCGTTTGTAATAAGCTGATAAAGAGGAGGAGCCAAGATGGCGGATGAGAAAAGCCGCCAGTCAGAGTGTCTCTGCAAAAAAGACAAATTTTAGAAGAAAGAGAAAGAAATAAGCTAGCAGAGAAACATAGATCGGGTGAGGGTCGGAAGGAAGGGTGCCTGAAACTACAGGAGACTCCATGGGAAGATGTTGTGGAGGAGAACTGGAAGGAGAACAGTCCCGAGAGGCCTGGAGACCAGCTACAAGGGTAGGTGGAGCAGTTAACTTCCCCCTCCCTTACATCTCGGACTGCTGGTGGCTCCTGAGCAGCTGGAGAGACCTGCCGACACCAGCCCAGAGACGGCTGCCGCCAGCGAGCAGTGGCCTCTCACGGACGCAGCGCCAGGCTCCCAGCCCCCTCGGGGCACCTCCCCGGGCGCAGACCCGAGCCTAGTGGCAGACGCCATAGTGCTCCATTGTATCCTTCCCCCTCCCTACCCGTGGGTGCCCAGAGAGACAATTTAGCCATCACACAGAGGCATCTCCAAGGAACAGGGCCTTTCCTTTTGGGGCCCTACAGCAGACTGAGGGGTACTCAGACTGTGAGTTCCCTACCCGCCAGCCCTCCCAGGTGCTACTTGCCTGGAGACTCCAGGAGAGTGGGGCAAATCCCAAGGTGGAGTGAAATCGATCCAGCTTGGGCACCCTGTAGGTGATTCAAGACCGGCACCCCTCCCCCTGGCAGGGTCAGGGATTGATCTCCAGGGTCCAGGGGACAGGCCTGCAGATCAGACCCCATACACCCAGGTCACGATCGCACTGCCCCGGGGCACAGAAGAGAGATCTGTGAGAGAGCCTACTGAGGAGTGGGTGCCTTCAGAGACAGATCAGCATGCCAGAGCAACAACCCTCCTCCCAAAAGAGGGCTGTGCACCCAGCTCAGGCTACGATCCTGGGTGGGGAACCTCCCGGCCCACGTCACAGCCAGGGGAGATCCATCAGCCTGAGTTCCTGCTTGCTGGCAGAGGCCTGGGAGAGGCCACGAAGAGGGGGAGAGTGGAGAGGAGCGAGTCCTGCTCCACAGTGCAGCTCTTGGACAGCCCCAGCCCCCAAGCCCAGACTTTCAGCTGAGTGGAGCCATTTCAGCCCCTCCTGGCAGGTTTGCACAGAAGCAAAGAGTAGACCTCTGACCCTGCTAACAGCAGTTGTGGAGCCTGAGGGCAGGCTTGCCCAACCCAGCCCCACCCAGACTTACTCTCCCCACTGAGGTGGAGAATAAGGACACACCTGGAAATCCCAGGGCCCCACCCACCACCCGAGGCACAAGAGGGCCTCTCTAGAGGAATAAGCTGGCTACAGGACCCAAAAACAGCACTGCAGCTCACTCCTCCCTGCAAGTGCCACCTACTGACAGGGAGGTCATGCTGCACACCCTTTTACTGCATCTACTGATTCATCATAAAGGGTGTGGTCGAATCTCACCCACAAACACCACCTACTGGCTCAGAGACTAAACAGGGCATGTCATTATCCAAACGAAAATCTAAAGGCAAGAAGGAACAAGCGATCCAGATGGGAAGGAACCAGCGAAAGAACTCTTGAAGTATGAAGACTCAAACAGAAAGCACGCCCCCAAAGAGGAACAACAGCTCCCCAGCAATAGACATTAACAAAACTCAGAACACTAAAATGACAGAAGAAGAATTTCAAACATGGATTGTAAGAGAATTGAATGATATGCAAGAAAAAATGGATAACCAACACAAAGAAACCACAAAAAAAATCCAGGACTTGGAAGAAAAATTCACCAAAGAAATTGAAATATTAAAGAAAAATCAAACCGATTTCCTGGAAACAAAGGACTTATACAGGGAACTACAAAACGCCGTGGAAAGCCTCAAGAATAGGGTAGATCAAACACAAGAAAGAATCTCAGAGATTGAAGACAACTCCTTCCAATTAAATAAGTCAGTCACAGAAGTCGAGCAGAAAATTAAGAGAAAAGAAATAAGCCTACAAGAAATGTGGGATTATGTGAAAAAACCGAACCTGAGGGTGATAGGGGTTCCGAAGGTGAAGAAGAAAACACTCAAGGGCTTGATAAGCTATTTGAAGAATTAATAGAGGAGACTTTTCCAGGCCTTGCTAAAAATCTAGATATACAGGTACAAGAAGCTCAACGGACCCCAGGGAGATTCAATGCAAATAGGAAGACACCATGTCACGCAGTCATTGGATTGACCAAAATAGCCACTAAAGAGGCCCTTCTACGAGCTGTAAGGCAATAGAAACAAGTAACATACAAAGGAAAGCCCATCAGAATAACTCCAGATTTCTCAACTGAAACCCTACAAGCAA
>NW_012155085.1:185247-186493 GCF_000956105.1 Propithecus coquereli | reverse complement strand
ATTAACAAATAAATAAGGGACTTAAACAGAACTCTAGAACAAATGTGCCTGACTGACATTTACAGGACATTCTACCCAAAAACCACTGAATACACGTTCTTCTCATCAGCCCATCAGACATTCTCTAAGATTGACCATATTCTAGGACACAAAGCATGTCTCAAAAAATTTTAAAAAATAGAAATCATACCATGCATCTTCTGAGATCATAGTGGAATAAAAACAGAAATCAACCCCAACAGAAACTTTCATCTCTACACAAAGTCATGGAAATTAAACTACTTTCTGCTGAACGATTCCTTCATAAATGAGGAAGTAAAGATGGAAATCAAAAGATTCTTTGAACTAAATGACAAAGGTGACACAAGTTATCAAAATCTGTGGGACACAGCCAAAGCAACCTGAGAGGAAAGTTTATTTCCATAAATGCCTATATCCAAAAGTCAAAAAGATCACAAATAGACAACCTAATGAATTGACTCAAAGAACTGGAAAAAGAAGAACAGACTAACCCCAAACCCAGCAGAAGAAGGGAAATTAATAAGATCAAATCAGAACTAAATGAAATTGGCAACAGGGAAACTATACGGAAGATTAATAAAACAAAAAGTTGGTTCTTTGAGAAAATAAACCAAATTGACACACCTTTGGCTAAACTAATGAAAAACAGAAAAGAAAAACCCCTAATAAGCTCCATCAGGAACAAAAAAGGAGAAGTTACAACTGATGCCGTGGAGATTCAAGATATATTGTATGAATATTACAAAAACCTTTATGCACACAAACTGGAAAATGTGGAGGAAATGGACAAATTTTTAGAAACACACACCCTCCCTAGGCTCAACCAGGAAGAAATAGAATTCCTGAACAGACCAATATCAAGGACTGAAATTGAAACAGCAATAAAAAACATTCCAAAAAAGAAAAGTCCCAGACCAGATGGTTTCACACCCGAATTTTATTGCACCTACAAAGAAGAACTGGTGCCTATCCTGCAGAAATTATTCCACAACATTGAGAAGTATGGATTCCTCCCCAACACATTTTATGAAGCCAACATAACCCTGATACCAAAACCAGGAAAGGACGCAACAAAAAAGGAAAACTACACACCAATATCCCTTATGAATATAGATGCAAAAATTCTAAACACAATTCTAGCTAACCAAATCAGGTGCTTATTAAGAAAATAATCCATCATGACCAAGTGGGCTTCATTCCAGAGATGCAGGGATGGTTTAACATA